>NC_054081.1:10015263-10040263 GCF_017562075.2 Anopheles merus | reverse complement strand
TCGGCCTGCTCCCGCGCTGCTACGTGTTAATGAGGGCGCGTGGATTTTAATTATCCTCCCGAGCGGCAGTCCCCTTCCCGAACCGAAAAAAGCGATGTAAAACAGGACGCACGCACTCATTATCGGCGTTGAACTTGCCAGGCGCACCCACCCTGCCCACTGATTGCATCAGAATTGTGCGCCCCGGACGACAATGTTTTCACACCCGACCGCGGCACCATAAATCAAGCACCCGGCGGTGCGTAATTAAATGCCCTGCGAACTGGCGTGAAGCAAAGTGCCGAACGTTTAATGGGATAATGAAAGGTGTTGCGTGAGGGCAGAAGAAAAAAAAACAACAACCACAACAACATGCTCACTTAGGCCGAGACAATAAAGGAACAAATAAAAAGCGCACACATACACACACTCTGAAGGGTCCATTTTGATACCTCGGAGCTGGTGGTGAGTAATAAGGGGTTAATTCGATTTGTCTGGAAGTGTGCTCAGGGTGACTTTGGTTCGTCAAAGAATTTTCAATTTTTATATATTTTTTTTTAAACGGATTGCTTTTTAGCTCCAAATCATTGGAGTTCAAATACCTTGACATCTGTGATTAGGATCTTATGGAACAGTTACTTGTTACTTGAAACTTGAGGAGTTATTTTCTATTCGCTCAAATTATTGGAGTTATCTGCAATATTCTGTATTCTGTGGTTAGGATTTTACGGAGAAGTTACTTTAGACCTGAGGAGTTATGGGCTGTAATTGAGAAATATATTGTTTCCTATAGGCTCAAATTTACTGGAATTCTGATTGGAGTTATCTAGACTAAATCAACAAATAGATACGATCCTGCAAGGAGATTACTAGGAATTAGTGTCTTGGAGCAGAATAAGATATCAAGAAGAATAAGAGATCAAATTATTGTCCAAGATCAAGAATATTGGAGATATTATAAGGGATTCAGAATTGCGTTCTACTAGCGTCAAATTATTGGAGTAGGAATAGCTCGACATCTGTGTTCATCTTGACGCTTAGGAACTTCCCGTCCGAAAGCCTGACACACCTGTAGACATCCCACTGATCCCAACACGAAGGAAAAAAACGTACTAGTCGCAACGCAACTCTTTCCCGTACAGGAGTTCCGGGTCATGGACGCGTCTAGACACTGATGCAACGTGTCGTGCCGGCATTTAACAGAAAAAAAAACTTTGCAAACACCCAAAAACAAACCAAGTTCTCCCCGTTGCTTCACGCGTGTAAACTTCTGTCCAACACGCTCCAAAATTAGGCAACACGGCACCGAACGCGTGTCGCACTTATTCCGTTCGCACGTTTCGGTCGCGCAATGCAACGGTAATTCCTTGGAATGGTTTGCCCTTCCGTCGACAACTCCCCGGTTTCGGCTCATTCCAGGGCGGTAGCTAGCCCTGCTTAACGGTACGTGAAGCAATACTACACCCGGGAGGTAACATGACACCGGTCCCACGTCCTGCCTTCCAACAACCGGCAGTCAATAAATCCCCCACTTCAGCTTCCACGCAAATACCATGCTGCAACCTGTTTGGCGCGTAATGCGTTTTGGGGGAGTATAGGGAGCTTAGCTCAGCAAAAATTAGACCCGCGGTCGCAATTTCGTAACGAACCTTACCTCCTTTTGCTGCTGTCTCTTGGGTAGAAAGAACATTGTGTTTGCACTTCGTTCGATTCTGACCAATGCGTTTCGGTTTTGCGGACGCAAATTGATGTTGCGTACCCGGTTCGTACCCCATTTCTACGCTGGCTGCTTTCCAAGAATCTTGGCGACTGTGTGATGTGTGCTCCACTGACCACGTCACTGTCCACGAGGCAGCAATAATAATTCTAATTAATTTCGGTGCACAACTCATCCGGCGTCATGCATTTCCCAAGGCAGCTCCGAAGGCAATCTCCGGGAAGTGTTGAGAACGCCAGCTCAATTTCCCCGGACCACTGGCCCTTTCGGACGATTGGCAGCGAGGTGCTCCTCTTTGTTTTGTGAACTTCCACCACCTCCATCTCCTACCTTTGTTGACAGTACATCGATGCGACATCGGAGCCGCTTTCTCACTAACTTCTCCGTGTTTACGTTGCCTCATTGGCGGCGATTGCCTCACATTAGCTTCTCAGACTCGCCGGGCCGGGAGTGTTTTTGTTTGCGCCGTCTCGGTGGATCTGGCGGACCCGCCGATCGATTTCCGCTTACAGCAGATGGCGGTCGTGAGAACCTCGGACGGCTGGTGGGTTTCCGCGCCGCAGTCAGCAGTCAGCAGCTGCGGAAGTCTTGAAATAGTCGCGGGAAAGTGCCAAACACTTCCGGGTGGATTGCAGTTCGAAGGAAAGCGGTTGTTGCTGCTGGAAGGTTTTTCAGCAAAACTGGTGACAAAACACTTTATCTGAAGTAGCACAGTGTGTTTGTTTGGAGCCCACCGGAGGGTTCTGTGTATGTGGGGGAAAGACCCTGGGGTGTGAGTCACTGCAGGAGCAGTACACAGGCCGGGACGGCAAATGGGTGACCAACAACAGTTTGTATACAAAACGATCATCTTTCGCCATAGTTTGACGATCTGCGGGACAACCGTTTGTTGACAAAGATGCATGACTAAGAACTGTTAGGGGTCACCTTTTTGTTTACTAACATTGGCATTAGCTTGAAGGTATGAGATGTTTTGTAAATAAAGTCATTTAGCAACTCTATCTTAGGTTCTAATATCATAGAATCGCAAAACGTAAAGTAACAGAAATTGAGGACTCGACAGAAGGTTTTTTTTAATTATTGGAAGTGTCACATTCATCTAGTTAATTAATCTGAACCATTTCATAAGTCCTGGGGACACGAAGTCCCCAAATTTTTGTCACAGCGACCCGCTGCAGCGCCTCTTATCGCAGAACTTTTTTCTAGACGTACCCATAACAGCAGCAACGGAAGAATGGAGCTCGCAGGGTAAGAATTATGATCCCAACGGGCGCATTACGTTCGCAGGCTTCGAGAACAAAACAAACCCGGGCACCAAAAGGGAGCTGGACTCACCGCCAAAGATGCGTACATCGCATCGCATCTACCAGGCAAGCGAGCAGCGTTGGGTTTGTGTTGTTTTTGTTTTGCTGCCTCCACCCGACCGCACTGTATTTTAAATGTGCATCGGCTGCAGTTTTCTGCCTTCTGCCTTTCTTTTGTTCAAGCGCAGAAAGGGGGGAAAAAACAACCGAAAATCAAAACAAAACCATCGATCGGCTTAATGCAACGCAACGAAACAGCCAGAAGAAGAATTTACAAAAAAAAGTAAACACGGCATCTTTCTTCCGCGCCATGGGTTGGTTCCACAGTTTTCCCATGGTGCAGGCGTCCTTAACCTTATCTGCGCCCAATCCGCTCCCTCTCTGGGTTCCCACTCCTCCACAAAAACAAAACAAACAGCTTCGTGTGGGCAACCCGCCGGAATGGCCGAAAAGAATCGCCCCGATAATTGGTCTATTATGTTTGTAGCAATGAATGTTTCGCGCGTTCATAAACCAATCGATCGGCGATCCTAAATCATTTCGTTGCCCGCAACCTTAGCGACAGCCGGCACCGCCACCGACGCTGGCGTTTATCCACCTCGCGGGAGGCGTGCTGGAAAGAGAGGGATAGAGAGAGCGAGAGAGAGAGAGAGAGATAGAGAGGGAGAGAGAGAGCAAAAAATGTCACACCTTGTTTTGTTGCTGCTGTTTGGTTGATTTGGCCGAGCAGAGCCTGGATGGGAGCAACGCATTTCGCGGGAACTATTCTTGACCCGGGTGCCATGGTGCTTCTTCAGCGGACGCTTCTCCCGGAGAATATATTGATTCTACGAGGATTGGTCCCAATTAAGGGAGTTCCTCTGATAGATAGTTGAAGTTGGAGAGTTTGGTAATTAGCATGATACGAGGAATATTTAAAACATCAGGCAACGCAATCAAATCGACGAGAGTACATTGCACATCCAGAGAGCTCCAGTGGGCAAGATGTCACCGGGATATTGAGCAACGCACTGCTCCAGCAAAATTCCACCACCTTCGAATGCCAGCAGCACCAAACCGACCGCCCCAGGGCTGGGTCCTCGGCGAGCCAGCGGCGAGTCCTCTTGCAGGCTCCAAAATATGAGCCGAGCTCGGTGGATGTTTTCCCACCCAATCGAAGCGAGGAACCCCCCAGTTCCAGTTGCTCGCAAATCAGACGATGCATGCGCAGAAACCAACCAACACAGGCACAAGGGAGCAAGGGTAGGACCAAGAATTGCAATCCAGCTTGGCACACAATCAGAATCGAATTGTCAGCTTGGCAAAATTTATCGCAACCGATCGGGGAGTTAATTATCGGCGCGGAATCGCCGCCCGTGCGCAGCCACACACACACACATGCGCGGTGGTCTTTGTTCGCGTTTTGCGTATCCGGGTGCAGCCCCCCGCACTTTGAGGACGTGAGGGAGAGGATTTGAGGTCACACACATAGTCGCAGCGAAACGCTGATCGCTATCGGGTTAAGTTTTATTGTTGTTACATCAGCCCTCACAAAAGGGAGTGGGGAGAGGGGGGGGTGTAGGGTTTGCGAAGGACCCGAAAAGGGGTAGGCCCTTACGAAGGGTTCCGCCAAACGACGCCGGTTGACGGCGATGACGGCGTTTCAATTGCGCTCGCCGGGCCCAAGCGACCGTGCGACAGCCCCCGGGAGGAAGAGCCGACCACCGGCAGCGCTGACAGCGTGGTTTGGGCTCCTTTCGTTTCGTTTAGTTTCGGTGTTTGTTTTTTAATGCTCCATCTCGCTTCCGAATCCCGTTCAATTGCTGCACCGTTGGTTTTTGTTGTTGTTGTTGTTGTTGTTGTTGTTGTTGTTGTTGTTGTGCAATTGAAGGTTGGTGGCCCTCATTTTAAACATTCCACTCTCTCTCTCTCTCTATGTATGTGTGGAGTGTGGCAAGACATTTCCAGAGCAGCATTTCAGGCCTTAAAGGGCGGGCACCGTGCTCGATGCCGATTTTGATCTTTTTTGAGTCATCCTTACTTTCCACCCGTCACTACGCAAACATTGTAACATTAAAGTGGGGTATTTTGGGCGGCACATGGGTCAAACTCGGGAGCGATTTGAAGATGTTTTACAAACTCCTACTGAGCAGCTGCACGTGGAGAACGTTTCACAGGCAAAACAAAAAACAAAAAACCTTGAAGTCGTCCGGGACCTAACATACTCAGCGGCTAGATGTCGTAGGCTGGAGATGTCGATACGGACTTCAAGGGATTTACCAGTAACCTGTCGCAGCGCACACAACAGGCGAAGGGCTGCTCGATGCAAATCAACAAATCGAGCAACATAATGCAACCAGTAACGCTCCCGCCCCTCCCCTAGGAGCCCCAGGAACCGCGCACAAAACAAGAGGAAACGGACGGCGAGAAGTTCGCACCGAGTGGCGTTGCACCGAGCGGCAAGATCGTGAGCTAATTAATTATTCATATGCGTTTTCATTGAATTTTGCCACTCTCCAGGCCGACCTCCTCCTCCAGCGCCAGTGTTTAGCAGCTTCGGTTGGTTCCGCATCGGCGCACACACCTGGAAGTGCGAAAGCCAGTTTGTTAGAACCACCGTTGTCTGTGCATGCTATTAGAAATGTTAAACAGAGTGAGCAAACGCACACACACACACACACATATGCCGTTTCTCTTCTGTTCTTTTTTTTGCCGCTGCCCTTTTGCCCACTGCAAGCGCACGCAAAAGGGTGACCGAGCGGCAGGGCGGACCAACTCCGAGACTAGTCCTCGGGGCTATTCTTCTAGTAAGGCTATAAATTAAAATTGGATTTCAATAGGCTATAAATACTTGTACCGATGTACCCCGGGCGCGCGCCCCATTCAAAGGGGGAGGGGTGGGGAGGGGGGAGGCGATGCGAGGGCGATGCTGCCTGCTGCTGTTCATTCGTTTGCGTCTGCGGCCTGGAACCTTCGCCGGGCAGTGGTGGGAGTACGAGTCGATCACACCTGCTCCGATGTGTTCTACGAGGCTGCGAGGCGCGTAATGGGATGGTGGTGGTAACAGGTTTCCCATTCCCTTCGCCAGCCTCAGCTTACGACTGTACGTAGGAGAGAAAGAAAGAGAGAGAGAGAGAGAGAGAGAGAGAGAGAGAGAGAAGGCGATACGCGCACAACAGAAAGATTCAAAACCGACGTGTGGTGGACCGATGTGGGAGGGCGCAAAAAGGGAACTCCAGTATGGGTGGGCTCCAAGCAAAATGCACTGTAATACATGTGTGTGTGTGTGTGTATGTGTGAACCGTTTTACTTTGATTAGAAATGTTCTTTCTAGCGCTTAGCGCTTTGTAAATGAGGAAAGCAATGCCACGAATATCCAAGGGACTGCTAATTAGTCCGCACGTCACGGGACACTGGGTGGTAGCTCCTTCCGGTAGATTTCCAATGAAGTGGATGCAAATAAAAAAAATTGACCTGACACTGCAATCAACTTGATAGCCAATTTCAAGCTCCAAAATAATCAAACATTCTGAAATGTCACACACCAAAGTCATTCGGAAGTTGACCTCAGGATGTTGAAATCTGGCTCAAGCTTAACTATGTAGAATCCAAAAACCATCGACAGTATCTTGGAATATTGATGTTGTTCTAAAAATGTTCCAAAGATCTCCAACCTTAGCTACGCCTACTTGCTACAAGTGAATCAGGAATTCTGAAACATTCCCAAATAAGTCTGGGGAACTATTCGGGGACATTGATGTCTGGAATAGAATCTTCAGTAGATCTCGGAATATTGATGTCGTTCTGAAAATGTTCAACAGATCTCCAACCTTAGTTACACCAACTTGCTGCAAGTGAAACAAGAATTCTGAAACATTCCCAAATAAGTCTGGGGAACTATTCGGGGACATTGATGTCTGGAATCTTCAGTAGATGTAAGAGATGTAATTCTGAGATTCTTCAAAACTATAACCTATTCACCGTACCTTGAGATGTTCGTGTTAGTTTGAAATCTTCACCACCTCAATTTCTAGCACACATCTTATTCAACATTTCCCTACCAGCTCCATGCTCCTCCCGCGCGGTTTCGTTCGCAACCGCAACACTGCCGTACGCCCTCGCACGCCTAAAAAAGCTTACTTGTTTCTTTTTTTTCTTCCTCTTCTTTTTTTTTTTATTCGTTCGCCCTGCTCCAAATGTTGCGTTCCCACATGCCGCTAGCGGCCCGGGGTTGTCCGAGGTCAGGGTAGCTCCTTTCGACGGGGGTGCAATTTACATTTCACTCTTGCGCACACTTGCCTCGGAGGGTCATCAATCGGTGGTGATCTTCGAACCTTGCCGGATGGCGCAAAACCATGCCCGCCGCCGAACGAAGCAGATAGTTCAATTACATTTCCTTTCGCCGCCTGCCTGCCGCCCGCTCCCGAACCGAATTAATCGCGTGCGACAGTGCAAGTGAGCAAACGATTCTCACGTCACGCCACACGCCGCCCAGGCTAACTGACGCCTGTCAAACGCGCGGAGGACAAGGGAAAATCGGGCTAGGCAGTAGGAAAATCTGGCTGCATCCTGGTGGGTTGGAGGGAAGAGTAGGGGGGGGAGGGGTGACGGAAGGGGAGGGAGCCTCTGCCACGCCAAATTTCTTCGCACGCCAAACGCACGCCGGGAAGGGGTCGTTGCAGCAACAACAAAAAATGTCGGGAACCCTTCCCGGGAAGCTGTGTTTAAGCGTGCCCCTTCCACCCTTTGCATGCGTTCAATTTTCCACCCCCGTTCGGGGGGGGGGGGGGCTCACTGTGGTCGGGGCTTTTCTCGCACGCTCATGTCACGCGTGTATGCAAAAACACAGCCCGATTCGCACCTCCCGATGCCGCTTCTCCGCTTGCCGGCCGTTACCGACAGCAACGACGCCCGTAGCGCAGCGCACGCTTTGTGGCGTGGAAGGAAATGAGGTGGAAAATCGGCCTCCTCCTCCTCCTGCCTGGCAAGCCTTCGGTGCGCTTGCCGGTGGAGGATGCGCGGGAAGCTGCAGCAGCACGGTCGATTAGGGTTTTGCGGGCTAGGAATAATCTTTTCCCATCGCAAATCGCTAACGATTCCGCCGTCGTTTGCTGCGCTGCCGAACGAATGCCGGCGGCGCAAGGGGAATGGTAGCGAGCGGGCGGGCGGGTTTTTGTTCTATTTTCAAGCGCTAGCAATACCCCGCTGCTCCAACCGCCCCCTCCATCCCATGTCCCATCCGCGCAAAACAGGCCAAACACATTCGCAAAGCGGAGTGCAAACAGCTACACACGATTATGTTATTTTATGCGCCACGTTGCTTCTTCGATTTGATGTTTTCTTAGCACACGTACACACACACACACACACGCTGCGAAGAGATGCGAGTCACCCACACCCAGGCTTATTGGAGCAGAGGGAGCACTGCAACATGGTGCCGGCAAATGCTTGCGCGATTCGGCCTGTCCTGCTGCAAGCCGCGATGCGCGTTGAAGCGCACCGAAACGAAGCTCAACAAGGGGGATGGGGAACGGCGACTGGGAGACTTAATTTTGCGTTGCGCTTGCCAATTTACTTGCCCTCCTCCGCCCTGCTCGCTCTTCGCGCGCGAAACACGCGGGAAGACGCTGCACAGGCCCAGGGTAGAATTCGTGAATATATGCGCGCCACGGCCACGGCGTTTGATGGGGCGACTCGATGAAGTCTTCTCGTCTTAAGGGGCTCAGTGTGTGTGTGTGTGCCTTTCTTTTACCGTACTTTTGCTCGTCGCGTGTAATCATGTGCAGGACATCATCTGGCCTGGCGACAGGGGATGGGTCCGAGAGATCGTTGGCGGATCTTGCTGGAGTCTTCTGTTTTTTTTTCATTCGTCGTTGTGCAAATTTCCCTGGGATCCCCATCCACGCCGTGAAACTGATCCACCGATCGATCCATTCTGGAGTGCGCTCTGTGTGTGTGTGTGTGTCTGCATTGTGCATTGCTTTTACTTTTGCTTGCTTTCGTTTCGGGTTGGCAGAAAACCCGCGAGCCTAACCCGCGCGGGTTAGCAGACGGGACATTGGGGTGAGATAGAAAAGCGCTCGAATTATCGAATCAAGAAGATCTAATTTTCCAGTCGTGCCCGACCATTACCGTCTGAACTGGGGTCTCCCAGCCGCTCTGTCGGTCGCTCGGGTCGATTTTACACTCTTTTTTTTGTTTCTAGGCTGGTTTCTCTTCGTCAGACTAGCTTTTCGCGGCTGGACTAGTTCGGCTAGAGATCACCGGAAATCCATCACTCTGAGGTAGGCTGCATATAGTCTAGCAGTTGCTTTGGGATTTTTATGCACACAAAAGCCTTGCAATTGGTTGGGGTAAATGTAGACGCTGGCTCCAAAGTATTGTTAATATCTACGCACACCTTAAAGAAGTCCAAAAAATATGCAGGACCAAAAAGATTTCGACGAGTTGAAAGTGGCTCATGCACGCAACAAAACGTGCTGCTAGAATACCTTCATCCACACATCAAGATTGTAGATGTTGGAAGATCCAGAAATTAATCGAAAGAAATCATTTCCACCAATTTCTGGATATCCAAAAGTCCTAACAGCACCAAGTCATTTGAGACATTGGAAGATCTCGATTAAAAATCTACTGGGCCAAGTTCATATTTTAGGTTCTAGTAGGCTGAGACCTTAACATATCTGATGTCTTTGACTGCCTGTTATCATAGGGATATTGCAGATGACATTTTGAGAGGCGCTAAATGTAAATCACTGCAAATTCTTGATTCAATTGTGTAAAACAGTAACAATGCATTATTACTAGACATGTTGGAATTTCAACATCCCAGATCACTGAAGGTTTGAATCCGGATCACCTATTTGATTTCAATTTTTGAATTCTTCAATATTATTAGTTTGAAGTTGGTCGTCATCGGGTGCTAGAATAAAACAGGCCAACATCTACAATCCCTTCCAACGTTCAATGTTTCCAGGGTCGCACCTCTAAAACTCCGACCATGGTAACCGTGTAGTGGGAAGGAGTTTTAATTACACCATATTCACAAGGAACCTTGCCGATGCCCAACCCCACACTGCAGAACCCGCAAGTAGAACCTGGAGATGTCAGCCAGCCAGTACGACAGCTTGTCTGGCGGCATCGACATCATCGATGGTGGGCAATAAAATCATAACTGCAGTTTGCCGGGCCACAAAATTACGACCGTCCGCGTCCTTTCCCGCGCCCCGCAGGGATGACTCAATACAGCCACGCACGATTCGATTTATGGTACGCGACACGCACGACAATACAAGAGCAACGATCGCCATGCGCGCTAGCATAAAGAGCGTGCAAATGATATGCCCATAAGGATCAGCTCGGATGGGTTGCGCTCGTTTACGTTTGCGCTGGCCGCACAGGAAAGGTGTCAAAGTGCGGGCACAGGGCGGCTCACGAGCTGACTCATAATTAGACAGGGAGGCTATATTACTGGTCGTTCGCGGTTATGGTTGCGAATTGAGAAATAAACAAACAGCCAAACCCATGCAGGAGAAGTTATAAATGCACCAGGCGATGCAGGAAGATGGTCAAGCGTAGCATCTTTATATACTTTTACTGTAGCTCTATAGCGACCTTTGTGCCGGGTGACTTTCCAATCCGCTTCTTGGGGAAGCTTTACATTTAGGGGAAGGTTGGTAAAGACGAACACTGCAGGAAAGATAGACACTTTTTATAAGTACATTATAAACGTAATTATAGCTATAAGTATTGAATAACTCAACAATGTAACATCCAAACTGAAAGTATGACAACATGTTTGAGAACATCGTTGGAATGGTATCTGCAAAATTAGTTAAATTTTTTAACAAAATACATTTTAAATCTTTCGCCTCCTCGTGGATTTCATTACACAACTACGGATCTTAATATCTTTAACATGCATTGTTTGAATTTTTGGAAGTTTCATGAAATGTATAAGCTGTCATGATTATTAAACTGAAAACTGGTGAAAGAACGGCAATCAAGACATAAAACATCATGTTTTCAGGTGGTTTAAGCATCTGGACACTTAAGAGCAGTGATGCTTTACTCCACTGGTGGTCGCCCTTACTCGGAAATTTTATTGGACCTGGACAGTTCTTTAAACCTCGTATATTGCCTTCACACAGGACGACACACGAAATATATAAATGCTTCATTTTCACAACGCTAATAACTAATAACGATAACTCAAAATTTTAGCACTACATCGGCAAATGTTGGCTAGCTATATGGCCATTTTGGTAAGGGAAATGACTTTTATCTTACAGTCGACCTCATACAATTCACGCCATTTTAAAGTGCTAGGTTTCTTGAGATTTTTGCAGAACCATAGCTAAAGAGTACCTTCATCAATTAAATGAAGAAAGGGCTATTTCTAAACATCCCAGAAAGCCTCAAAGTCAGAAAATGGGTGAAAATGTAGGGAGACCTACCTTAGGGTAAGTTCAGGAAACAGTGCAGCATGCTACTAAACTAAAGCACATGCTACATGCCATCTTCGAGAATACCTTCCCAAACAAGCAACAATGTGTAACTTACTTTACACTTCGTTAATCGAACTATAAAGACTGAATGTTGAAACCTTCCTCCTCAGTATATATATATATATATATATATATATATATATATTATATATATATATATATATATATATATATATATATATATATTAATACACCCGTTTTTCTTATCTTATGATCTACAACCTTCAAATAACTGCCAAACTGCCGCTGCTGAGGCATCTTACAAAAACCCAAAATCATGCCTCGATTTGGAACATTTTAGTCAACAAAAACAAGATGCATTGATATGACATCGTTCAGGAATAGATAAGAGATTCTTTGGGATTTCAAAGATCATAGAGATGAATTCGAACAAAAGGCCATCAAACTTGTTGGGGTCACAGACTTGATTAGTTTCCTGCTTGAGCAATAATGGAGCAATGTCAGCTGTTAAGGCCCGATGTTGCAATAGTGTCTTAGATTCTACATTCAACGGTGTGTGTTGGAAGCGACGCGTTTAATTCCTAAATTGACGGCGGACCGAACTGCTGATGTCTTTGGACGTAAAGCTAGTGTCTTCGGATCACCTTAACTGCTCGAGAGCCCGACTGGCACAATGAATGCGTACATCAAACGAAGAAGTTGCCATTATTTTGGGGGATTTTGTATACAGAATTCCCCAAAAAACCCAAAGTACACAGAGTCCTAGCGAAGGCGTTTCGTACGGACTCTGCGAAACCCTTACGTGAGCACCCGGGAAGTGATCGTAAAAATGACTATGCCAAGGGAGGTACAAAATAAATACGCAACTCCATCGCAACAGCCTTGGCCAGCGCACGCAATCACCGCCGGGACGAAGCGAGAGAAAAGGAGAGACCTAGGGTGTGTGTGTGTGTGTGTGTGTGTCTGTGTGTACGCGAGCGCGCACGCTGCACGACAAAAAACATTAGTTTGCGCACGATTATTCTGCGTGAGACATGATTAACAAGACAAGATATAATAATAAAAAAGTGCACTTTATGGGAAGCGCTGCACCGAGCCCACGGCCCGACGACGAAGGTGGAAGGCAAGGGTTGCCGACCCACACGCCCTCCCCCATTCTAGCAAAAGGGGAACGCGCCCAAGACTGGCCTGTTGCTGCTGCTGCTGCTGCTGCCGTCGTTGCCGCTGAAACAAAAGCGACGGAAAAGAAAACTGAGCACTTTGAGAGCCCATTGCCGTAGCGGTTCGTGGTTCGTGTTTCGTGGAAATCTTTGTTACCAGCGTGGGTAGACCTCCTCACCCCTGCCCGGTCCAAGATAAGCCAGATGCCGTTCGGTTGGCCTTCCCGAGCGCCCTTTTACCAGGGAGTGTGCGTGCTCTATTGGGGTGGGCCTCCCGGGTGCATCCGAGCTCGGCAAGCCCTGGCACGATGCACCAGCACAATGGGGAGGAGCGGTCGGCAAATCCGCTGCTACCTGAGACGGATCTAGGCGAAGGACCTGGGCTCAGGGATCGAAGTAAGAGACGGTGGCGAAGAGCAGGGAAAGAATGGAACGGGAGGCTGGATCACGCTTTTCTCATGAGATCACCCACACGACGCTGCCCCACTGGGCAGGAAGAAGGGCAGGGTAGGGAGGAGGTGGTAGGGGTAGAAGCGATGTTCGAACGCGAACGCGAGTCATGTCGAGCGCGTTTCGGGCGGACCGTGTGCGGCCCGATGACGATCGTTGATAACGGGGCCCGGGCAGATCGCGCCCGGCTGCAAGTACCGTGAGAAATATGTGTGTGTGTGTGTGTGTGTGTGTGTGTGTGAGTGCGCGAATATGACGAACCCGTGGACCGCGTAGTTCCGGGTTGGAATGGGGGGGGGGGAATTAGAAGGCCGAGAAGGAACACGCAGCGAGTCGCAGAGCGAGAGCGATGGGGAAATCACGAATCCCCGCGACCCACTCCCCAGAGGAGAGGATGAGGAGGTGCTTGGTGAAGGGAGAGGAAGAGGAAAGGAGCGGTAGTGAATCTTCCGAGACGCATCGCTTCCCTGCCGCTTCGTGTAGCCGAGAGGTTGACGGCTTTATCAGACGGTCGCTGTGAGTGTTTGGGGGCAGTCTGGATGCAAGAACGGAGACCCACGGGGTCCTAGGCGAGTGTAGCGGTGTTGATTAGCCCCGTTGTGTCTGTTCCCAGGCGACATATATTCGCTCGGAGGTAGGGGGTAAGGAGGTGGAAACGATTAACAAAAACTACGCAGACAGACAGACAATGCGTGTGACGTCATATCGCAATGATATCGTGCTTTCATGTGTAGCTGAGCTACATCACTCCTTCCGTGTTTGTTCAGATGCCAAGAAGAGATCAGTTGTACAGTAGGTTGACTATTAGAGACGACTTCTAAAGTGCCAGTGATGTCTAAATGCAATTCAATTCTATTCAATTCAGTTTAATACAAATTGTGGGCCTCACGATTTAAAATTTTAAACAATATAACCTCCTATTTTATAGAACTAATCATATTTCTAATTCCTAATGTGTAGCAGGATATCTAGATACAGAGAAAAAAGGATCTACAAGAAAGTTATGAACAATAATTCAAAGAATCACAAATGAAAAACGGATTTTAAGCTATATATAACTAAAAGCGGCATTGGATCCAACTATTGTACGTCACGGAAATTAACGGGAGCTTGCTCTGTCTGCAAGAGATTCAAGCCGAAGTATATTGCAACGCAATGCATAGTTTGGCATAGGGGCATTGGGTTCCGCCATCGATCGGAAAGCGAATCTTCCGAAACGTCTGTTGAACTTTTTCCAATGTTGAAATCTAACCATCTCTGACTGGACCGACGACTGTCATGGCATATGGTACGAACTAGTGAGCTGGTCAGCACTTTCAGACAAACTGGATCGTGAAAATCACTCGATAAGGAGATATATTAACCCTAAAGATCTGTAAGCACTGGTGATAACGGACTCAAAATGCTCGATAATTTGTTATTCCATGAACCACAGACAAGGCCCCAGACAAGAGAGGTACGAAACATGACAGGATTGGAGAGGGACTACTCGAACCAGATAAACAAGACACCACTGAACATTTCCCTGGACAAAGATGTTGGATTGGTTGCAAGAGAACACCTCAGAGAATAGTAATCAATAACATGTCGAAGCCGTAGGCCGAAGTCACTATCATTGCTAATGTTGAGATTTAGTTTCAGGCCATCTTCATAAATTAGGTGGAAGAATAGCCATAGGATGTTACTGATAAAAAGAATAAATAAAAGAGGACTTAAATCGCTACTTGGAGATACAACCGAGGAGGTGTAAAACAACCGAAGAGATCCAGTCTTGATGCAGATTCATCTATTATGCAGAAAATATTTGAACTACTCAACTAAAAACTATTAGAGACTATGTTTTTAAAGGTTTAAATAACATAATTTTATGTGGAACACTATCAAAAGTGTCTTTGATGTTCGTGTAAATAGTATCTTCTTGTAATCAAGAGTCAAGAGTGAGGACACTATGTGGCCTTTCTTAAATATAGGGCGAAGCCAACCTGAATTCCACATATCTAGGAAGCATTGAAAGCACAATGACAGCGTTTTCTAAAATATGACGCGAACTTTAAAAGCATTTTATGTATCTTGGAGATCCATTGGCAGGTGGCTGGGTGGGTTATCAGGCTGAGATTTCATTAGCGGTGTGTGGTTGGATGTTCTGTGCCAGATTGTATTCCCTTTAAGCTGAGTTATATTTAATACTTTACACAATTGATGACACATTGCACGTAGTTGAGGACGCAGTCTAGCAATGCCGACCTTTTTCAAAATTCCACAAAAATTACCATCTGATACCAGTAGCGTAGTGTTTGTAGTATGTAGAACATCGTCCATCCTATGTCCCATCCTGTTCCCTGTTACTCTATTTCTTCTTTTTTTTTAGTATATTCAGAGACCAAATTACACGTTTGACATTTTCTGACACAAAAGGTGGTTGGGGAACAATCTGTTACAAAAATCATCTTATTTCGCTAGCAATCCAATAATTGTAGGATGTCAGGTCTAGGGTCCTCTTACCTAGTATATCTAGTATATCGAAACCATTGCAATCTTATCACTCTCCAAACCCAAAAGGCAGCGCCCTCTGCCAGGTACGTGCAACACTTGCAATGTAAACAAAAACACACAAAAAAACAATACACCGCACCGAACCAAGAGAACATTGCATGCGTTGCTCTTGTTGTTGTCGTCGTCGTTGTTTTCGTAAGTGAATTATTAATATCGATTTCACCATTTTTCTAGACCGGGTCGTGCTGCTCCCCGTGCTGCTTGTGCTGAAAGCGACCCGACATCCCCCCCTCGAAAGCAAGCGGGCGGAAAGAAAAACTGCATTTTGAAGATGCAAGGAAAGCGCACAAACGAAAAAAAAACCGGCACGAAAAAGGCATCGGTCCCATAGTGCACAGTCTTTCCTCGCGTGGACCATAAAACAGCAACGTTGCAGGTGGTGTGTGTGTGGGCGGGGAGCGCCAGCGCAACCCAAAAGGACGTGAAAAGTGAGAAGATACGGGCTAGCCGCGGGCTAGTGGAAATAAAACTGGCAATAGCCCAGATGGCAAGATGGGTGGGTGGGTGTAGGAAGTGGAGAAGGTGGGACATGGCCAGCTCCAAATAAAACCTAAAATGCAGTTTGGAGCGCGCGAGCAGCATAAATAAGGCAGCAGTAGTTGCTTCCGCTGCCCGGGGAAGGATTTTTCGCCCGCCCCGCCAGCAGAGCCCTTCCGGTGCCGTACGGCCCTAGGTATGTAATTTTAAAAATATATCCCCACCGACCTCCCTCCCTCGCAAATTGTACACCTTTCCCGGGACTTTCATTGGTGCTCGCAAGAGAAACAAAAAAAAAACGAATCGTGCCGGAGACAAACATGTCGAACGCACGGAGCAGCAAACCGGCCCGAAGTCCCAAACCCACGTCCACGTCCGCTTGGGTCGTAAAGTATAACGAAGCACGAGATCTTACCGTCCGAGCAAAACCGTCAAAGGGAAAAGAAAACAAACACACACACACATAGTGGGAGTCAAGCACGCACACACACACACACGTAGGTCGTCTTCGTCATTCACCGAAACAGTCCACCGCTCTGGGGATGCTGAATTGGCAAAGAAAAGCGCAAAAAGGGAGCGAACGGTGTCCCCCGGTGCCATAATATCCTTTATTACTGTGCTCAAGCTCTTTATCTTCCGTCTTGGCGCACACACACTCACAGCACACAAGCAACTCTGCTTGCTGACTCACTCAATCTCTCTCTCCACCTACCAGTCTGTAACTCTAGAGAAAGAGAACAGAACGTACAAAAAACCAAGATGACTTACCAAACAACCAAAAAGACTGAAAAAAAAAATCAAGTAGAGGGCCAAAAACCCGAACCTAGCCCAATACAAAATTTATTACATTATGCACAGCATCCCCAAGGGCCAGGGCACAGATCAGCGGGGTTCGCGGGAAGCAAAGTTCTTCGCTTACTGCCTCAGCAGCTCGGAGCGTCGCCTACCCTACCGTGCGCGCCATGCACCGCCATCTTGATTGCCGACGCTATATCGGTGAAACGATTTTCGGTTGGTCTCGGCTGTCGCTCCTTCGTCCCGCTCGTGCTCCCTTCTGTAAGAGGTTAGAAGAAAAAAAATATGCACGGACAAAGAAAACCGACTCGGCTCGGAAGTTCAAGAAACGCATTTCCGCAAAATTGGACCTGTGAGAGAGTGGTGGGGTTGGATGGAGGAGAGCTGGGAATGGACAATCTTAAACGCTCTCGGCTCCCCTACCACAGTAGCAGCGGAAGGCTGTCAGAAGGCATGCATTAGGGAACGAACCGTCCCATACCGGCAGCGTCTGATCGAAGCCGTCGCCGTACCTCAAAGCGAAGACGACAGGCCAAAGGAAGCGGGTGTGGATTTTATCGCCTCCTAATATCAGACTAGTGGTGGTAGGTAATGTTGGCAAACATCTGAAGTCGAATCGGACTTGAAAAATTTGAGAACCGAATCCGGAAGGGACTGTACCTTCCAGCATTATCCGGAGCCGTGTGGAATCAGCTGGAGCTGTCCGGAATCGACCGAAGACGTCCGGAATCGGAGTCATCCGGAGTCGGCCGGAGTCTTCCGAAGTTGTCCACAGTCATTTGAAGTCGTCCGGAGTCATCCGAAGTCGGCCAGAGTCATTAAGAGTTGTCCAGAGTTTTCAAGAGTCATCCGAAGCTGTCCGGAGTCTTCCAGAATCGCCCAGATTCGCTCAAAGTCGGCCGGAGTCGTCCGGAGTCTTCCGGAGTTAGTGAAAGATGGCTGATGCAATGTTTTTGTGGTCAGACATTTCATCTCCAAATCCGACTCCTGCTGGCTCCGGTTGACTCACACTGCTATTCTTAGAAAGAAAGCGAAGGAGGAAAAAAATATACGAAATGAAATGTCACCGGATTACTCTGTCTCTAGAAGATTACGGATGGCTCTGTACGACTCCGGACGACTCCAACCAAATCTAGAGAACTCCCAACGACTCCGAATGACTCCGGACAACCCCGAACAACTCCGAAAGAATCTGGACACCGATTCCAGACGACTACAGACGACTACGGACGACTAAGGGCGACTCCGTATGACTTCGGACAAATCTGGACAACTCAGGACGGCTCCAGCCAACTCAAGACCGCTCCAGACGACTCTAGATGACTCCAGACGACTGCAAACAACTCCAAACGACTCCGACTCCAGAAGACTATGGACAACTCCGGGCGACTCTGGATGACTACGGACAACTCCGGACGACTCCAACCAACTCCGGAGAACCCCGAACGACTCCGAATGACTCCGGACGACACCGATTCCAGACGACTACGGACGACTAAGGGCGACTGCGTATGACTTCCGGACAACTCAGGACGGCTCCAGCCAACTCTAGACCGCTCCAGACGACTCTAGATGACTTCAGACGACTGCAAACAACTCCATACGACTCCGACTCCAGAAAACTATGGACGACTCCGGACGACTCTGGACGACTACAGACAACTCCGGATGACTCCAACCAACTCCGGAGAACCCCGAACGACTCCTAATGACTCCTAATGACTCCGAACGACCCCGAACAACTCCGAATGCATCTGGACTACACCGATTCCAGACGACTACGGACGACTAAGGGTGACTCCGTATGACTTCGTACAAATCCGGACAACTCCGGACTCTAGACCGCTCCAGACGACTCTAGATGACTCCAGATGACTGCAAACAACTCCAAACGACTCCGACTCCAGACGAATATGGACGACTCCGGACAACTCCGGACGACTACGACTCCGGGTGGAACTAGTGGTTTCGGTTTTATCAGATTTGGAATCGGACTAACAATAGCAGGAGTTTGATCGGAGTCGTGGGTGTGCTTCAGAGAGCACACCACTATCGACGTACATGTGCTGCGATGCACTCAAAATAAAACTTGTAACAAAGGCAGCGTACGGGTTAGTCGCCTTCGCATGCGACACATGTCGAAACAGGTCCAGCAGCCAGGGGGTTTATGCACAAGTGCACTAGAACACAAAGGGATAGTATTTATTCTTGGCCACTTAACGAGCCCTCCACCCCCTAATCATGCGATGTAAATGAATAGATCACAACGAAACATCAAAAACGAAAACGACTGACGGCAAGCTTAGAAATCAATTTTGACAGCAAAACCTTTGCATCTACCATCAAAGCAAATGACCGACGGCCGGCACTGGAACTCGCGCGCGTCCTGTAAACGCCAGCACACAAAAGCACACCCTAAACACTAAAACAATAAGCAATTGCTCCACAAACGCGTCACAATCCTCCACCGGCGTGACGGGTCCATGTACCTCCCACGTAGCAGATAGAGCAGCGACGGTTTGGACAAAAGTTTTAGTAGTGTCGCTCGAATTTCTCCGCCATCTTGAATGCCAGTACGGCACACACGTTCCCGTTGTAGTAAAACGGATACTTCCTGTGTTCTAGCCGCCCGAGCCCGTGGGATTTTACGATGCCCTCACCCAGCGCTCAGGAATCCAGGGCGGATCGTAAAACCTGCAAAATGGCCGCCCATGCCCACAGCAGTAGCGTATTGATACGGGGCGGGCCATCGCCGTTAAGACACCGGAAAAGAGCGGCGGAAATCGACCGCGTCAACCCCTGCGCAAAGACGAGGGTGAGCGTAATTGTTTCATTCCTGGAGCGGAGCGGGCGGGAGAGTAAGCCGTTCGAGGTCCGCTCGGAAGAATGCGCCACGGGTTTTCCATTATGTATCGCCCGTACTCACCTCCTTCCCTCCCAAAGGGTGCGCTGGCAGCGACGGCAGGTTGTAAATTGTGACCTCGGCTTCATCTTTGGCTGGGCACCGTCGGCTAGCTGACACGTGAAGCACAGACTGTCAAGCCCCAGGGACAGGGGGGGGGGAGTGGTTGGGTTGCAATTTTGGCTGCAGCCGGGTCGGATAAGCAAGTTTTACGACTATTGGCTTCATTTTGGAGCGTGGGGGAGGTCTTTCACGTCCCGGCTCCAGTAATGAATGCCGACTCCTTCTCGCCGTTTGGGCCGTTTTCCCAGGGCAAACAAGGAGAGGAGGGGGGCGGGGAGGGGAGTCTGTGGCAAATGGCATGAAAAATTCAAACTCATCCTCATTCTCGCCCCTCGGGAGAGGGTAGGAGAGAGGACCTGACGGTGGATTGTCAAACGATGGCAGCGAGCGAACGGATGCATAAAGATGGCCGACGTGCACCGGTGGGAGAATTTGATCACTTTGGAGCTTTGCAGCGGGCAAAGCCGGACGGAGGAAAACCGCGGGGCTCGGTAAAGGAGGGCGTTGTTTTCATTCATAAATTTAGCAGCAATAGCAATAGCGCTGCCGGTGGTGGCTGATGGCCGCGTGATTATGTTGATCCGCACTGGGAACTGGGGTTAGGTTTTTTTTTTTTTGGGAAAAAGGACGTGACCCGCTTCTGTAACTTTCTTTGCCAGCGTTGAGGCGAACGCCTTCTAGACACGTTGGCAGAAGCGGAAGTCTCTCAGAAGACTCGGAAGTATTCAGTAGAATACAATTTTCAACAAAAAAAAAAACATTGATCCAGCATTTAGAGAAAGAGAGAGAGTTCACATCACTTTTCAAGTATCATACCAGACGCGAATGTCAATGAGTAGCGACCATATCGACCTTTCCTGATGTTTACACGCCACGATTGCTTTATGACAGACGGTGTGAAATTGACATCATTCGGACTCCGCAGACGAAAAACGCTGCAACATCTGTGCCGAAAGGCACTGCCGTGCCCGTTTTCTTCCGCGGTTCAATTCCAATTCCAAACACCAGACAACGTCCAGCAATCAACAAGCAGACCGGGGCAGTCCGGCGCGTCAAACAAAACAGATAAAACTTTAAGCCTTTCCGGAATAGTGCTACAATATAGAAACCGGTTCCCCCGCCATTTTTCGGATCGGTACCCTAAACCTGAAATTGAGAGCCGACCAGATGGGGAGGACCTGGGACCATTCCGGCGTTTCGGGCCTCCCGTGCAAGGCGCCGAAGCGCCGAAAATGTTGGACGACAACCGTTTGGCCAGTTTGATAGCTTCCGGTCGAGACAGACTGTCCCCGGCGCAACGGGCGCGGGACACCGATGTCACTCATCGGTGACATCTGCTCGTTCCTGTCGCTGGCGGAAGTCGAAGCAAACGTCACCCGACGCCTGTCCGGTGCTTCTATCCTGTTGATTATTCACCTCCAACACACACACACACACATCCTGCAGTCGGACTTTAGCCGTCCTGGACGAGTGCAGAGACTAATCCGATTCCCACTCTCTCTCCAGCGCTCTGTCTGCGTCAGACACAAAAATCATTCACACACACACACACACACCGAAAAAAACGGAATAAAAGCGAACGTTCGGCATACACGTTCGCGGCTACCCTGTTCATTAATGGCACGACCATTTCGGACCAACTCGCTTCAGGACGCTGCCCAGGACGCCCCATGCAGGTGAAAAGCGCCCGGCCCGGTACACTGGGCGGCTGAAGTGCCCACTACATAGTAGCAAACTGTTAAGCGTTGATGTGCTGATGCTGTTTTTTTTTTTTTTTTTTTTTTAAATTTCATTTTGTAATGGCCGCACCAAAGCAAACCCTGAACTTCGCCGTTAGCATCATGCAGGAAGAGCGAAAACGGGACGGGGGAAAAAGAAATCTCCGGCAGGAAACAGCACGATTAGCATTAGCGCTGCTGGCGTGATCCTCTTCGACCGACGCGCGCTCACTTTCGGCTGGTTGGCGGTGGCTCGAAAAACGCTTCTCACACATACAGCAAGAGCAGCAAAACTATCGAGCGGTCTCGTGCGGATATCTACACCATTTAGCCTAACCATCTGGTCGTTGGGACGGTGGTGGTGTAAATCTGGTCCCTCCCGGTGGTGCTGGTGGTGGTGGTGGTGTGCAGCGATCCTGCTCCACTGTGCACTGAATGGGCCAGATAGTTCATCATCCTGTCAGAATCACACCCAGCAAAAAGACCGGCACACACACACACAGTACGAGGACGATACTGAAACAAACCCAGAATCGGTGAATCGCTCGGGTAGGACGATGGGAGAACAACAACAACAAAAAATGGTTATCATTCTACAGAAGCAAAACGGTAGCAAACCGACGACGCATCGTTTCTGCCCGTCTCTATCGCTCTCTTTCTCGCTCTCGCTCTCCGTGTGTGTGTGTGTGTATGGGATGGGACGGTTTTGGTTTTCGGACGAAAAACGATGATTGATATTCAAATTTAAATTCCGTGCTGCTGCTGGAGAGATGTTTGCGTGGCACGAGATTCGGGGCCGGTGGTGATTTGCAACACACCAAAACACGCAACGCGCTGTTGAGTGGGTAAAGGCTGCAGGGAGTGATTCTGCTTGAAAATGTTAAAAAAACACTTGCTTAAAGCTTATCATTGGCAGTGGAACCTTTAACGAAGCGCATTTGATTTGGGTTTAAAGCAACGAGCAATAGCCGCAAGTAAAAGCATTCGCACTATTTATGTACCGCGTAGTCGCAAAGCCTGTTATTGCCAGGGGGACGGCTCGTACGAGGATTGAACTCACGAAAGATATGTTGTTAGGGAGTGAATCTGATCGTATGCCCAATGACCATGAATCTGAATGATTCTTGGTGAAGAATCAATGAATCAGAATTTTGATTGATTCTTAGGGTTCATGAATCTCAAACGGTTTAATCGTTTCTAAAGATTCATGAATCTCAAAGAATTAATATAGTCTGAGCTTCTTCAACGACAGGCATGTTATCAAGTTGCGCGAGTTAACCACTGTACCACGGGATCGCACTAATTCAATATCTTGAAAATCGTACATCTCTTAATCTCTCTCTGGAGATGCATATATCGGTATGTATTGATTAATCTGTATAGATCCATGCATCTATAAAGATTCGTGAATCTTTGGAGATTCGATTGGTGATGCGAATCACTCATGTGAATGAATCTCAATGAAAGACGACATGCGATATGAAGCAAGAGACATCAGATTGAACTGTAACGCTGGAAACAGGTGTAATTTCAATTCAATTCCTTTCAAACTCTATTGGTTTCAAAAAGCCAACGGACAAAACACAAGTCTGAAAAGGTTTATGGAAGACCAGGAAGTCGGTTGGATGAATTACGTTTCTAATGATGATGATGCCAGAACAATTCAAACGGATATAAGGGACCGATATGCAGAATCTGTTTGCATTTAATTGCTATAAGGTATTACATTGAATAATTTATATTTTATAATAACTTCCTGTTCCTGTTGCAATTCTACAATAAGAATGTGTAGTAAAACAGTAAAAGCAAGTAAAAGTAAAGTAAAGTATAAAACTAAAGCGACAAGAAGCTTCAAATTATGCTGAAAATGAAGACCGAAGGATAAGTCGCTATACCACTTGGCGTTCGCTTGGCCGGGAGGTCAACGCTACCGGTCAAACAGTGAAATAGTACCTGGGATATATGAAGAAACATATCAGCGGCCAGAAATTACAAGCAATGACGCCAAAACTCAATGCGATCATTTCAGGCGAATTTCGGCTGAGTTTGGATATGACACCCAAGTCTTCGAAATGGTCAAATGGTCCCCCAGCTGCATCCCTGACTAGTAACTACAATTATTCAATTTCAGCACCATATTGTGCAAATTTTGGAAAGCTAAGAGATCGTTTTAGTAAGGAATAAAAACTGTCCAACCCTTCCGTTGGGTCGCACAAATCTCATGACTTTTGTTTTTACATTTATTCATGGTATTCCGAGATGTTACAAGATATCTTAATGTTTTGAAGCTAAAGCTAACATAGCTAAAGGGTGTCTTTAACGAGATATGAATAGAGTTTTCCATTAAGTGGTCTAAGGATATATGAGATATATTGATATTTGATGTCCAAGTTGCTCGATTATCTCATTCTTCTTCACTCGACATCTCAAGAAGTGTATGTAAAAGATGTTACCTTTTGCAGAATTATTGTAACAGTTTATGTTTTGTCACAAATTGTACGTTTCTTTTGCTAAAAGTCGATTAAGAAGATGGCGAAAACGTCATCTCGATATCCCAAAATAGATAAAAATGCATTGGATTGCTTCCTAGCCTAGTTGTCAACTAAAAATCGGGACAAGTTTGTATGTTTATCTCGTTTGGTGTTTCTGCACATAGATCAAACTGTTTTATTGATATGGATAACCACTACATCCCGCGACTCCCGTTAAAAATGTATGCGGAAGAGATTTTGGCGAACTAATATTTGGAATTGCTACCAATAATTCCTTACAAACTGTTTCTTGGTTGACGTTAGGTCTGAAATTCAGTTTAATCCAATGAAAAATACAACAAACAAAATGATGTTTTACTGTACAATGCTTTACATTACTTTTAAAATCTCTCTCTCTGATTCTTCTGTCGAAAACAATTCCCTCCAATGACTGTCACTTCCGCTTGTAAGCATGCAGCAAACTGCTCAAGATCAACCTCCTTCCCCGCCCAAATGCGTGCACGTTGCTGCATTTCTCGGTCGCACGTTTGCGCTACGTTACCACGCTGCCTCGACGTCAGGCGTCATTGATTAGTGTCCCGATACGCACAGGACCCCCTGTATGCAATGGGCCACCAAAAACAGAGAGAGAGAGCACGCAAGAAGATGGCGAATGAAGCCAAAAACAAATCCAAAAAAATGCAACATACACACACACACGCGGCCCAAATGAAGAGTGAATGCTCACTCACCGTGTCAGACATAATGACGCAAAAATAATTGAGATGAAGCGAACCCGATAGCGCACCGGTGTTGGGGGTGGGCGAGGGAGGGGGACGGCGTGCGATTCCGGGAAGGAGAACCGATCCGGCCACGGCTGGACCCTATTTGCAGACTCCCGGTTGGTCATGAGTGTGTGTGTGTGTTTTGATCACCGATGACAGTCATCCGTCGCCGTGGCCAC
>NC_054081.1:9861932-10015163 GCF_017562075.2 Anopheles merus | reverse complement strand
CCTGGCCGAGGGTTAGGATTGCATGTACCGTTGCTGTAATACATCCTCTCTGGTCCACTCAACCCCTCCCAAAACCCCATCCGCCCCAAAAGACCGAAAGTTCGTGCGCACCGATGGCTATGTGGTGCGGTTGCTGCCCTTTTGTCGAACTGCTTCGACTCCCATCGATGGCCCCGGGACGGGGGATTTTCGGAGTTTCGGACAGGTCAAACAATCACACACACACACGTACTGAGAGTCTCGAACTTTCCAATCCCACATAGTACAGGGGAGGACAGAGGAAGGGAGGGGGTTGGATTAGAACCGACCTACCCTTGCGTATGCGTTCCGCTGCTGTGTGCAGTGATGCGTTTTTGCGTTCCTAGTTTCCCAACCTCCCCCCCCCCCCCCAACCTTCAGTAGGGAGGATCGAGTGGACAGTGGAAGGGTGGGGGGGTGTGTTCCCCCACCCGGCATCCCTGTCCAAGCCCGGGGCCAGATCCTTGACGAATCCGGGCAGCCGAACGGCTCGTAAAACTCGTTACTCCCTTATTTTTTGGAGGCTTTTGCTGCCGCTTTCCCCGCAACACAGGGAGGCCCAGCCGCGGAACGGGGAAAACTTCTGACCTCTCGCACCTTCTCTTTCACTCACACACACACACACGTGTACTGTGCTTTTGCCCAGTGGTGTGTTTGCGTTTTTTCCGTTTTTAGCGTGGTGCTGCGGGTTCACCTTTCGGGCTTTTTGGGTTTTTTTTTTTGTTTGTTGCCATTTGCTGCTCGGCGAAAAGCTGGATGGAGCTACGGGAATGGGGATAGTCCGGGCCGTTCGAAGCCCCGGTAGCCATTTTGTTGCTGCCGGGTGGGATCGATGGCGAACGCAGTGGAATATGGTTGAGGCACCGCCTAGAGGCTTTGCCGAGCGGCACCAGCCGGCCAAACCCCGTCCCGAATCGGCAACGGCGCTACCGTATTGGACCGATTTTGCCACGCAGCCGCCTGGTGGGGGAGAGGCGGGCAGAGCTCCATTAAATTTTCATTCCATCCCGAGGCCTCCCGCCACCACCACTCCACCAAGAGCGAGCGTTGCGGCGAACGCAAAAGTGGCATACGCGATAGTAACATCCTCCCCGTGGCTGTCGCTCTGTTCGTACCTCCTCCCGCTCTCTGTTAGTCGGGAGGGGATGGGGTGGGGGGAATTTTCTTTGCTCCAGTTTTCCATCTCTAAAGTCTGTCTAAAAAGTTTGCTCGCCCTGTTGTCTCGCGCCTTGCGTTCCGTTTTGCGCGTACAGTTGACCCGGCCCCGGGTTGACCTTTTCCGGCGCGATGGGGGAGGACTTTAGGTGGGGGGGGGGGGGGGGGGAGTTTTGCTGTAGTATGCGCGCCCACATGCACTCCCATGCCTGCCAGCATGAGAACAAAGCGCCGTTAAGCTGGAAGTCATCGTGGTTTTTTTTTTTTTGCAGAGACTTGCACACAGACACTCAAACGCAGCCATGTACAGAGAAGGTAACATAAACAAAGTCATTGCCACCCGTACGAAAAAGTGTCCCGGAAGGATCGGAGAACTGCGCTGCTTGGTGGATGGGAAATATTTTGTGTTTAGGATAAAATCTCTCTCCCTCCCCAGCACAAAAAAGGAGCATAAAGCTGGTAGGCGAACACAGTGTGGGCATAAGTGCAAAAGAGTAAGAGTAACACTTGCCCCTGCCGGCAGCCAACGCAATCCTGTTTTTAGACAGTATCCCAGTCAGTAGAAGGTTTCGTGGGGCGTGGGTTCTTCCAAAATTGATACCCAACGCAACCATGTCCTCACTATCTACCTCTCTCTCTCTCTCTCTCTCTCTCTTCATCGGTATCAATTTGTATCATCTATCCGGCGTAAAACGAAGGATTTGGAAGGAAATACGTGGAGTTCGGTATTGCCTTAGTCCCGGCAATGTAGAGTCTGGCTTTGTGATGGATTGGTCCTTTTACCCGCTACCCCGCTCGATTACTAGATGCTCGTCAGTCACCTGGTAACGGATCTGCATTTCCCTTCATTTTGAAGCACAGCCCGACGAATCGGCCCTTAACTCTTTCCAACTGAATGCGTTTTCCCAAAAAACCGGGATTGCCATTGATGAACGCTCCCAGCTTTCCCGAAGCTGGCTTGTTTGCGTAACCGGGATGGTTCTCTTGCTGGGCCAGTAATAAAACGATGCTAGTCGCCACTAAGCTAAGCTAACCAAACTTATTCGCATTTACCTCCACCCAACCGGTGGTGTTGGGCAACACGACCCTCCGGGCAGCACAAATAATCAATTCCATCCCTCGCCTGACTGCTCCGACGCTCTGGAGCTGATGGTGGAATTGTCTTCTGCATGGTCAGCTTGCTAGTGCTGTCACTGCTGGCTACAGACTAGTGGTGTGCTCTCTAGAGCGCATCATCGGTTCTGATGCAACGTAGGATATTGTGAATCCGACACCAACTACGGCAAAATCGGATCCACTAATTCCTCCCCAAGTTGAAGTCATCCGAAGACGGAATAGGCTGGAGTTAGTGTCGTCCGGAGTCGTCCGGAGATGTTCGGAGTCGTCCGGAGTCGTCCAAAGACGGCTGGAGTCATCCGGAGTTGGTTGGAGTCATCCGGAGATGTACAAAGTCGTCCAGAGATGTCCAGAGTT
Organism: Anopheles merus; assembly: GCF_017562075.2. Lineage (NCBI taxonomy): Eukaryota > Metazoa > Arthropoda > Insecta > Diptera > Culicidae > Anopheles > Anopheles merus. Next base: position 10,012,517 of record NC_054081.1, on the reverse strand, counting down.
GTCCGGAAATGTTTGAAGTCGTCCGGAGCAGTCCAAAGCTGGCCGGAGTCGTCTGGAGTTGGTTGGAGTCATCCGGAGATGTACGGAGTCATCCGGGGATGTCCAGAGTTGTCTGGAGATGTCCGGAGTCGTCCGGAGATGTACAGAGTCGTCGGGAGATGTCCAGAGTCGTTCCGAGATGTCCAGAGTCATCCGGAGATATCCAGAGTCATCCGGAGATATCCAGAGTTAGCTTGGCTAGGGTCGTCTGGAGTCGTCCGGAGATTTTGGAGAAATCTGGAGTCGTCTAGAGTCGCAATCGTCCGGAGTCGTAGTCCGTAGCCAGCAGAAGTCTGAGTCGGAGAGGAAATACCTGACCACAACAATATTGCTTCGGCCCTTTCCGGACGACTTCGACACTTCGAGACTTTTTCGGATGACTCCGGACCAATCCAAACGACTGCAGACGAATCCAAACCGGCTTTTGGCCAACTGTACCCATCACAACTGCAAAACCTTCCTACCCCAACCGGACCGTACGCTCTAAAACGCTGCAGGAATCAGTAAGCTCTGCTGCTCTGACAATCAGGAATCATCCAGAGGATGGGTAAGCGGTCGGCTGATATACTAAAGCTTCCTCTTTGCACATGGTTTCTGACCCTTACACTCCCACTCAAACGCACTCACACAAACAAACAACCCTGAGTTGTCCAAAAGGCCGGACACACTCGCCAACCCCCCCGTAACCGTCCATTGGCCCGCACTACGGAAGCCAACAAAAGCACGCTCGTCGCCAACAGCACCGGTGCCAAAAACAATGAAGCTGACGCGCATCGTCCGGTACCGTTCGTGCTCTCATCCTTTCTTGCGCGAGCTCCGATATTCCGTTGCCCGGCTGTGCCCCGCTTTGGAGCAGCAGCAAATTCGAACCATTCGATGCATAAAAGCCAAAACCAAACGCCCGGCGCTGCGGTGGACCAGGCAGGGAAGCAAATGCCATCTCGGGGACACCAGGGTGACCTTTTGGATCGATTGCTCTCTCCTACTCGGGTTTTGTGCGTTGTGAAGTCTTATCAATCTCGCTGGAATACCTTCTGGCAGACCTCAGAGGATGTGCAATTCCTTTGTACCGGAGTTCTCCCACAGCTCGATAAGTGAGAAGGACAATTAAAGACATCCAAAAAAAGGAGTAGTTCAGAGTGTTCCAGCTAGCAAACAAAGAGTTTCCAACCCTTCACCAACATCTTTTCAACACAAGGGCTTTAAATCCCAATCTCCTAGAGGTACATCCCGTACGTCCTAGCGCAACATCGCACACCATTACCGTAAAATTGAAACCTTTCCATGCAGCGGGCATGTTGCTTGCTTCTCTTTTTTCGGTGATCTCCTCTAGGCTTCCAGGATGTGGTTGTTGTTGTTGTTTTTACCGCACCCGTTCCTTTAAATTCCTAACCCTTACCCCAAGGCAAGCAGCCTTACGCTCCATCCCCATATGCTCACCTGCTCGGTTGCAGTTTTTCTCCGCGTTTTCCTCAATCACGCTTCCTGCTGCTTCTACCCGCTCTTCCCGCTGCGAAGGTGTAAGAAGCTGTTTTTGTTTGTTTTTTTTTTTTTGGAACATTTCGTACACTACCAGCCCTCAACGGTGTATGTGTCTGTTTATATGCATGCAGCGAGCAGGAGCGTGTGTTTTTCGCACCAGGCCAACGGAGCGTTCGCTATCGTCGCAAAGAGGACCCAAGGACCGTCACGTAGGGGGTGCAGGGGGGGGGGCATCTATGGATCTTGCTACATAATGGCAGCCATGGTACGAGTTTTTCGGCAAGTGCATCCAACCCTCCCCAGTAGGGGTCGGGGCAGTGCACGCTGGGCGGGAAAACCAGGCACGGGGTAAAATCTTCACCAGGCACTAACCGGCCATTAGGGCTAAAGGGTTTTTCTATTTTCTCTCTCATTCTCTCTCTATTTCAATCCAGCTCCTGCTGGGGAAAAAGGAAAAGAAAAACAACAACCACACACACACACACGCGCACGCTCGCTGAAAGAAAGAGCGAACACGAGCAGGGCAAAGCGAGACAGAAGGAGCGGCGGCAGCGAACGGAATTTGTGGCGGGTCGTGCCGGGGCTGGGAGATTGATTTTCGAAACGCCATGTTTTTTTCCTTCTTCTCGCATACAGTTTCTTCTTCCTCCTCCCTTTGTTTTTCACTCTCTGGCCACCCCCGTTATCTTGCCGGCGTTGGGCGACAACGGTTCAAAGGTAAACGGCAAAAAGGACGAAGATTTGCGATGGCATCCAGTGGATCTGGGGGGTGGATGACGCTGTAGCTGTCATGTGTGTGTGTTTGTGGGAGGGAATGGGGAAGCCCTACGCCATTTTTGTGCCATCGGGCGCCATCAGCGGGCCTGCCTGTCGCCTGCAAAATCCGTGCCTCAATAATGGATACTGATTGTGGCATCACATTCGCCAGCGCTGATGGGCTGCTGGGCGCTTGTGTGTGTGTGTTTGTGCTAAGCCAAACATTTCCATACTCCCACACCTCATCCACCCTTCCAGAAGTGGGATAACGTAATGTGTGTGTGTTGCCGAACCGGGATATTAATAATTCTGCAGCTAATTCCTTCCAAACAGGAACAGGATTGACACAGGCGGAAAGCGCTGCAGCAACTGATCGCGCGACTATTGGGCAACGGATGTGCTAAGTGCGGAAACTGGTACCGCTCAAACGACTGCCAGCAACACTTGCAGGCAGCACCTCCTCCTCAGTCGGTTTAATGCAGTTTCGTGCTTGGCCGGAATCAGAACGATAAAAAAAACAAACCCCCAAAAAAAGGGTCCTCAACTTGCCCGCGGACGCTCGCTCGATCAACTGTCGCAGTGATAAGTGGAGATGAAATCGCAAATAATTGTAGCAACCCCTCCGCCCGCTACTGCTGCACGGCACTGAAGGGGGACAACAAATTTTAAACGCAAAGGCCGTTGCGCCTTCCGACGTATCCTAACGCAGTTGCGATAATAAGACGTCAGCGCGCCAACGGCGAGCCCTTGATTTCTCGCCCGTCCGCTTTCCTGCATTCGGAAAAGCATGCAAAAGGACCACAAACAAAACATAACGCCACCAGCGCAGGCGAGCGCAAGAAGAACGCAACGCCTTCGCACGCGGCAGGCGGGGAGGTGTAGCATCGGTGATTGATTTGTGCCCTGCCAGCATCTGACATCCAATGGGCCAATTATGCTGGCGCATCGCGACAAGCCAGCCAGCTTTGCTTTCGTCGTGGTTGGTCGGGTCAGGCGCCCACAATCAGCAAATTCAATCTGCACGCATTTTTGGACCTTCTGACAGACGGCTGGCGATGGTAACGGGACGATGCCTCCGCGATACAATACTATCTGTAATCTGCACAGTGCGCGGCAGCGCCTGTCACTCGCGGACTGGTGAAAAGGCTTGAAACACTTACTTGCGACTTTGGCATCCACTCTGCGTTTGTCCGAGGACGTTCGCATCATTTAATAATATCCGAGATAAGGGAAGTGTGTGTGTGTGTTTTTTTGGATCTTGGGACCAACAGGAATACTCTTACAATTGCCTTCTATCCTGTTTTGTTTTGCGTGGAGTTGTTTTCACTTTGATGGAAAGCTCTTGCTGACTCGGAGATCGGATTGGAGTTACTAGTGACAAATGACTAGTTACCCATAACTCCACTGTGCGAAATTAAAATAGCACCACCATTCTTTCATTGCAAAAATTGAGGATTTCTCTTACCGATTAGAATTGTTCAGTTCAAATTGTTAAAATAACAAGTTTGATACCATTCAGGCGCATTACTTTAGCACATCCGGACACTCGTCAGGATTTTGTAGAATTTCTTCATATCCCGTCCCTGGCCATACTGCTTTATAATTTTACATGATTGCCTTGATGTACTAGAATCAATTTAATGTGTGCCTGACCCTTAGTAGGCACTAATGCCACGGTAATTAAATATTCTGTAGGTTAGTTAGCCACCAGAGTCAAAAAAACACGTCATTATCATGAACTTAATTCAAATTCAGTTTAATCAATTTTATTAATTCCGGACCGCCGAGGTAAATTGCGATTATTTATTTTATTATTTCTCGTAAGGACGGCCTAGTTGACCGTATCATTAAAAGTGGCGATTGATTGCATAGAAATATGTTTTTAGACAGTGGTAATAACAAGAACAAGGATTCAGTGATAATAAACAACGATATTTGATTATAGATGCGTCCTATACCTTGATGGCCATACGAGGTAGATTGTCTAATCGCGCCACAGTACTGCGGTGCAATGCATCGACGAGTACAAGAGAAAAACCGCTGACCCAAACCCCAAAATCAGTAAGACCGCAGTACTGTCGGTCTAGAAGGACATCGACACTCAGAATGGGATGTTCGGACCTTAAAAGACGTTAAGAGTGTGTATGTGAACGTGAGGATTACAAACGACATTTTGCGACTGTTTGAAATATGAATCAAAATATCGTTGCACTTTCATGAGTGTTTAATATAATATATATATATTAATTTTTTTCTCAAATTAAGAATTTTCACTTCATTAGAGTGAGTTAAACAGAGGTATGGCTCTTTATAATTGAATCAGTAAAAAAGATCAAATACCAAAAATGTCTTAAGTGTCCGTTACACTAAGCAATACGGTATTCAGTGGAACCCCTCATAACGAGTTTCATCCATTCCAATGACTCACTCATTATGCGGGAGGCTCTTTTCCATATAATTTGTATGAAAAGCGAAATTCCAGTTCCAAAAGTTGCATCACAACCATACATAACACCTCCAAGCGGCAACAGTAATGCATCGATCAATTCTTAGTATCGAAATTCTTGCCTTCACGAGCAAGTAGATGAAGAATGCATGCAAGAAAACGCTCCTCAATACATCTCACACTTGTGAAATACGCTTCTGAGGGAGGTACACACCAAAATCTACGTCCTGCCCACTTCTACGGCCGACACCCAAGAGAGCCTCCATTATTGTTAAATAAGAAGGAAAGAAATGGAGCAATTAAACTGAAGACGCTACCTCATTTACTCCACCTGTTCAAAAGCGCAGCAATACTCTGAGCTCCGCTATCTGATCTGAAAAGAGTTAACTGGACGTGGAACAGAACTCTTTTGGAAATAGCATGATATTTAACGATTCTTAGTATTGAAACTCTTGAAATGATCACAATTTCTTATCGGGAGCAAACATTCAATTGCTCGTTATGCGAGATTAGATTCGTTAAGTGGAGTATTTGTAGGGCATTTAGATTTGCTCGTTATGCAAAAAAAACTCGTTGCAAGGGGTATTCGTTATGATACTTGGAAACAAATCAATTTCACTAATAGCTAATTTATTTATTTATTTAATTACGTCATCTAGTCTAGACTGGCCTACACAACTATTCTCGATTTTTCAATACACTGGCTAACAATGGACTGAACTGAAATTAACATCATACAAAACATGGTGATAACGAATTACAAACAGGTAGCTATGACGAAAGTGAAAACGGTAAATAAATACATAAATAAATAACTTAAAGCTTCTGATCGTCAATATGTGCCTCGGAGAATCATTTTAAGATTATTTACACAAACGTTAAGATCGACAGTATTGTATTCGAGGGATTCCAGTCCAAAAAGTAGGCACCTGGTACGCTAGCAGGGATAGGTAGCGTTACGAGACCAATTCAGACGGTACCAAAGGACGCGTGTAAATTTTCTTCGGATTGGTTCTTGCCGTTCAATTCTGTATTTTTGAGTTGGTATCCATATTATTGAAGCAAACTCTAGAACAGGCCTAACTATAGCACAATAGAAGGATTTTAAGGTATATGGATCACTAAAGTCCTTTCCAGCACGTAAGACAAATCCTAACAAACGAAGAACTTTTGCAATACATAACTCATAGTGATCTAGAAGAGTCAATCTACTATCTAGTTGTTGACACCTAAGTCACTTACTACATATGTGCGCGGAACTGAGCTGCCATCTAATGTATAGTCAAATAAAATAGGAGTCCTTTTCCTCGAAAACGATACAATAGAACATTTTTGTACGTTAACACTCATGTGGTTTACAGAACACCAAGAAAATCGGCTAGATATCGGCGCATAAATTTTCAAACCGTCTGCATACAATGATGCACATGGACGATATCATTGATGAAAATCACAAACAGCAGTGGTCCGAGAATGCTGCCTTGTGGCACCCACGATGAGCTGATGAATGGTGCAGAAAACGATGAATTGATATGCACCATGATACTTCTATCAATAAAGTAGCTTGAGAGCCACTGAACTACTGCGTCGTTAACTCCGTATTTAGATAATTTAGCCAGCAGAAGAGTATGGTTTACCGAATCAAAGGCGGCATGAAAGTCGGTATACACAACGTCTACTTATTTGCCGTTATCGATTGAGGTGTGACAAAAATTCAGCAATGACATCAGATTGGTTGCGATGCTGCGGTTTGGTAAAAAACCCATGCTGACCAGTGGAAAGTGTATGTTTGAATCCGTCCAGAATATGTCGTGAGATGAGATTCTCGAATACCTTACTGCATGCGCATAGCTTGTAAATTCCTCGATAGTTAGAAATATAGTTGTTTTTATCGGCTTTCTTGAACACAGGAATAGCTAATTCATGGGCATAATTATAAATTACAGCGAGTTATTCTCGATCTGTTCCAAATGTTCAAAAGTAAGGGGTTTTGGAATTCCTTAGCTGTCTGTCTTTTTCTATTTTCTAAAAAAAAAAAAGGATACAAACAAGGGTGACACTTCTATTTGCATCGGAGTTTAGAGCTGGACAACTTGCTGACCAATTAATCACTGCAATCAATGTATTTTGTTCCAAGCTTGCTGCAACATTTTTTTACTTTAAAACGGTTTCAAGGCATATTTGTGTTTTTCATCTCGATAATTTCTTGTATTTTGGTTCATTTACAAACATTTTATGCATTTAGATCCACTGAAATATCAGTTTTTAAAACACAAAGCATGTTACATAATGAGAGCATCGTCATGAACGTACTCAAGCTCAATTTTACCTATAAACAGAACATGTTTATCGTCTTTATTGGTAGAAAAATACTTTCCGAAAAATTAGTACGATTTCGCACCCCATCTAGAATCGTTTTCGTTGTTTTTTATGCTATTGTATTGTTTTGAGTTGTTGGAAAATGTGACACAACATTGTTTTTAACATCGGAGTTGGCAATCATGTATGAATTACATGAGCTATTGTTAACTGGTACTCGGCTTTTCTATTGCGTCTTCATCTATTTGTCATTGCAAAATGGTTTTTGCTTGCAGTTTTGTCTGATAACCAACTATTTTTCACATTTTTCATTATCTTGTCGACTTGAGATATTTTTGAACCGTCTCCACGGCTGTAGTTTTGAATAAATAATTCTACCGTATTAATTTTTGCATTAAACCTTATTTTCGTGCGCCAGATTAGGCCAATGCTGGTAGCCTTACGAAAAAAATAAAACCAATTTTGCTTCGGTTTGAGTAACATTTCATTGCTGATGAGGCATCATTAAGGCATCATTGATTAAGGCATCAATTATTGACTATGAGTCAATCACTTTATTTACTAAATTTTACGTAATTTCTGAAACTTTGTGTTCTGAAATGATTGAAATTAAGTTAAGTAGTGAATGATTTTATTGACAGAATTTAAAATACAACAATTGTTTTGCCAATTTTGGAAGCTTTAATGGAGTGAAAAAATTGGCATGCATTTTCAGCAGTAAACAAAAACTTTAGAATTTCGAAAATGTCATCACTGTTTCTCAAGAAACAATCAATTTACACAGTTTTTGTATTGTTTATGTCATGTGGAATAACACATTGTAAAAATCTGCTTAAACACCATGTAAAATTGCCATGATTCTTACAGGAATCACAACATTGATGACTTACAGACAAAAAAAGGTGCGTTAGAGTCAAAAATTGATGCGCACTGTCAAAAATTGATGCCTTAGAGCCAAAATTCGGTGGCAACCAATGTAAAATTTAGCGGCAACGACTGTATCATTCTGAACTATAAAATACCTTTATCTTTTTAAATTTCAAATTTGATCTAATGTTAGGTAGAATATATCCTGATGATGAGATTCACTGATCTAATAGACATTAATTAGCTACTCTTCTCAATAAATGACTTGCTTTCCGGTACTCTTTACTTAAACGTCGCTAAAAGGACGAAGAAGCGATCTATTTCAATTTCAACGTTACTAACTACTCTCCCCAGCTACAGTAACAAATGCATCCTCTTGCCGAATGCGAACCCTGTAATAGGATATCCAAGCAACTGCCTTGCTGCGATCGTTCCTCACTGCCAGGGAGCTGGAAGCTTTTGTTTTGCCTGAGCATCCCCTAGCTATGGCGACTGATTCCTGCCCCTCCAAAAGTACACCATTTGTTTGCTGGCCTTGCCAGGGCGGTTGAAGCCACTGGGCAGAAGCAAATGCCTTCCCCAGGGTGGATGGTGTGCATCTAGGGTGGAATATTAATGAGCAGTGAGCGGCTGGCAGAAAGGTGCATTTGCTCACATACGTGTGTGTGTGTGTGTGTGTGTGGTTTTAAACCAAAACCCTCTGAAGAAGCAACAAAAAAAAACCGCCCGCTTCTACGGTAAAACTTTAATGAGCAGCACCGGTTCAAATCCCGGTGCTGGAGCTTCCGAAATGCAACGTCGAAGAAAGCGTCGAACACAGATACCAAACGTCAACCTGAGTGCTGCCCAATTCCCGCTAGATGGCGCCGTACCCACGTCTGCCACGGCTGACAGGGAACGATCCGTTTGCACCATCGTACGTACAGCCGTACCTAGCCGTAGCTGACAATTTTAATTTACCAGCGTCGGGGAAGCGCCCGTGTAAATAATTGATGTATCGTTCGGTGCGGGCAAATGCACACGGCTCCGGGTTTTCCGGTGCAAACACCATTGATAGGATGCTCTCACATCGGCATCGAACCTTTTCCCTTGCAGCCAGATAAGGTAGCCAAGGAGCGGACAGAGAAGGTCTGTGGGACGCCGAGGTGCGGTCCACTGCACATCGGTTTCATCCGGTAGCCTTGCCACAGCTTGGGACAGTTTCGGGTCGCTGCTCGTAGAGTGGGTGCAAAACGCATTCGGGCGTACCGTCACACACACTACCGCGCCGCATCTCGGGCGTTCCCATCGAACCCCGGAAGCAGGATTACCAATTACAGCATCATACTCACCGGCCATGCCCGTTGCCATGGAGCAGGCGAATCTATACCACACCAACACCGACACCCGTCGTACCCCGTTCCGGAAATTCCTGTACGAGCGAAACAAATAAATAACCACGGTATGCCAAAAACGCAAACTGGCAAAACCACTAACACCCTCCAGCCACACTGTCAGTGCTGCCGGTGTGCTTGAGTGTGCAGACACTTTTGCACAGTGTACAATGTAAAATCGTATACAAATTAGTCCATACCATTCGGAGGGGGGAATAATCTACCCAAGGACCCAGCCACCGGAAGGTGGTGCGGACTGCCGCACGCTGGATTTTGCAAAACTTTTAACAACATGTGTACAATGCCGAACCATTGTCTACTCCGTTTCTCGCTTCACCTACTCTTGCTACCCATTGGTTCACACATTTGTTTCAACCCAGAGGAGATTTTTATTTTGCGTGTGTAATACTACAGTAACACTTCATATGCAGTGGATAAGCGGGTCCTTACTGCTTCGCACTTATGGCGGACAGTATGGTATCGATGAAGTTGGTCTCGTTAAGCGCTCGGACCAGCCGCTGGAGAGTGCTTGGATGGATCGCTTTCTTGCTGACGGATGGGTCGTTTTCTTTCCCGTCCGTGCCGGTTGCTTCCGTGGCCAGTGTGTTGGACGTTCTGGATGGAGTCGACATCTCTTGAGGCAGTGCCGTGAGGTCCTCTTGGGGGGATTCAGAGTTGTTTGCAGTTTCTGCAGCTAGTGTGTTGGACTTCTCGCTACCTTGCGATTGAGCAGCTTCCAGATTGGGTGGTTGCAGAAGTTCATCTTCAGAATTACCAGCGCTCTTTGGTGCTTCAGGTGCGTGAGTATTGAAAGGTTCGGAAGGACTCGACTCATACTTAGCTTCAGATTGAGCAGAGCTTGCATCCAGGTTGGTTGGTTGGAGAAGCTCATCGTTGGACGTATCAGCACTCTTTGGTGCTACAGGTACGAGAGTATTAGAAGCTGCTGAAGGACTCGACTCATCCTTAGCTTCAGATTGAGCGACACTTGCATCCAGATATGGTAATTGGAGAAGCTCATTGTTAGAAGTATCAGCGCTCCTTGGTACTTCAGGTACAAGAGTATTAGAAGGACTCGACTCATCCTTAGCCTCAGATTGTGCAGGATGCAGAGAGGACTCTGTATCTTCACCTACAACTGTGCGAGATGTTTCGGGCTGGGGCGACTTCTCGCTATCTTCAGGTTGCGTAGCCTTTGATTGGAGCAGATCGTCCGTGGAGCTGTTGGGATCTGCTTCTACCAACGGACTGGCAGCCTCTTCCGCTTCTCCAGTACTCCTCTTATGTTGATCAACTCCCTCCTTAGGTGGGTCAGAGCTCTCTCCACCTTCAGGCTCAACTACATCAGAAGCTTCCGATAGCGTCAACTGCTCACTGTCTTCAGATTGTGCCGTACTTGCTTTAGTGAGCGACTCCGGAACGGAATTCTTTGCATCTTCAGCGTTTTCTACCTTGGAACTACTTTCACCATCCATAACAGGTGCCGCGTCTTCAGCTTCCACAACCGTCTCAGCTAGTGGTGCTAGCTCTTGGTCCTGTTCCGCGCTGTTGGTAGCAAGATCCGTATCAAACGACGAGACCTGATTGTCTTGCTGTTCTTCAGCCACATCTGGAAGCGTTTCTACGGTGGGCGTAAGTTCGGCCGCAACCGCCGGAGCATGCACCATAACCAATTCCACAAGCAGCGGGTGGACATCTCTGACGAATCGCGCCGGCTCATTAAGACTGCGGCGGTGCGTGTGAATCACTAGAAGAAGAAGTTTGGAAGATGGTAAAGGTACGCTGCTCACACTGGGAAGAACGCAGGAACATTTGTGCACTTACGTAGAGCCCCATCCAGCTGGTGTTGAGACACCGAACGTGCCTGGACAGTATGGGTTGCTTTCGGTTCCTTCTCCGATGGTTCCTGAGCCTAGACGTAGTATATTCAAGCATGTAGTTCACCATGGCGCAGATCTTAAAAGTAAAGTCACATACCGTAGCTGCTGCCGGTTGCTTCACCGTATTGTCGTTCGTAGTCGTCACCGGCTCCTGCCCGTCTGCTAGCTCCAGTTGGGTCGGTTTGACATCTTTAGGCAGCTGCCCTTCCTCATCCTGCGAGGACGAGCCTTCTGATGATTTCGACCCATCTTCAACGGTCGCATCCACGGCGTACAGCTCCGGCGCTACGATCACTAACCCACGGAACCGGGGGCTGGATGGGTACTTGAACACCTCCACGCCCTCCTCGGCAGCGGTGATCTCGTTGGGTTGGTCTTCCTGCGGCTCCTCCGTGCTGCTGCTCGCACCGACAGCCACCACCTGCCCGCTCTCCTCTGCCAGCGCGTCATCCGAGCTGCCGTACTCCTGCTTCAGCACTGCCCAGAGTTCGCCAAACGCCGGCCACCCGTAGCAGAGCTCCACGGCGTGGGCCGCCACGACGCACGTGTCCGCACCGAGCGCCCGCAAGTCCTCCTCACACCGCTTGGCCTCCTCCGCCCGTGCCACCGTCCACTGTTCGGCGGTGTCTGCGTCCATCAGCAGCCGCACCCGGTCGCACAGCACCCCGGTCGAGTCGGCGTACAGCCCGAGCCGCAGCACGACGCACCGCAGCAGCGCGGCACTGTTGCCCTGCCGTAGGAACGTTTCCGTCCTCACGCACGTCTGCAGCTGGCCGTCCTCCACCTGCAGCATCGTGGCACAGTCGCTCACCGCGCGCCGTATCTCCTGCCCGCACGGTGCCACGTACGCCGGGTGGGCAATCAGCTCGCCGAGCGCGTCGCTGTAGCACCGGAACGACCAGTACGCGCCGGCACAGCTGTCGGCCGGCGGGGCGGGTAGCTCGGCCAGGCAGGCGCGGGCCTGCAGCAGCGAGTCGGCCGGCGCCTGGCGGAAGAAGCGCACCAGCGCCCGCTCGTTCAGCCCCGTCTCGTCGTGCCACCAGCGGGCGTTCAGGCCGATGCAGCGCAGCAGACAGTTGCTGCCGCAGTTCAGCGGGACGGCCGCACTGTCGTACGCGTACAGCGACTGGCGCGAGATGTTCAGGTAGCGCAGACACTCCAGGTAGGCCTGGGCGAAGCTCTTTGTGTCGTAACCGTGGCCGGTGGCGGGCGCGCCCAGTATCAGCGCGCACTGGGCGCCCAGCAGCGCTAACAGCAACCAAGCGCGATAAGTCAACATGTTGGCAGCTACCTGCCCGGCACTACTCCAGCACCTTGACCTCCGGTGGTGGGCCGTGATATACTGATGAGGTGGCGCAGCCCGCTCACCACTATTTATAATGTGCCGCACAGGTGGGGGTCGTTCCGTTTCCGGCTCAAGGTCACTCGATGCCTCAAGATCCTCCAATCGGGCAGACGGCGTGAAGGGGAACGGCAGTTCCGATAGGACACGTTTCGCCCAGCGCCCGCAGCTGCTCGTGGGGCAGAGGCACGCACCAGCTACGCCCCAAGTTCCGGCACAAAGGCCCTCTGTTGCTCTGGATCAAATGTCCGGCTGATCAGCGCGGGCAGACAATTTAACCTTCTGCAACAATACAACACAACCCTCTGCAGCTCGCGTGAAGCGCTCAATCCTCCCCCCAAAAACGTAGGTCAGTAACGTAATGCAGCCGTTCCGAACTTCCCGATCTCATCGCACCCCTCGCTTCCCTTCGGAAAGAAAGGTCGAGTGAACGACAGACCTACTTCTACCGTGCCATTGGGGAGGGAAGAAAAAATGGAGAAGAACGAGCTCAAGATGCTGCTTTACTTTGTTTGCTGTACGGCGGCGGCGCCGCCCCACCCACCAAAACGTCGTCTTCTTAAAGCCATTAAATCATCCACACCATCGACGGCGCGTTCCCAAGAGCAAGTGAGTGGAGCATCCAACAACAGCGTCATCGCGCCTCCCTGCACAGTCTGCATTAACATTAAAGCATTTTAATGGAAAACCCGAACATATTTGCCCACCATTTGGGACATAGAGGGGGGGGGGGGGGGATTGAGGGATGCATGAGATGAGGTTCCCAGCCAGTCATTCAGCTAGTTCCTCAAACCGCTTCACCAGCTTGGGCGAAAACTTCTTCCTTTGACGCCGGGCAAGCTCTCACAGCTGAGCAGTTTCCAACTCCAGACAAGAAGTCGGCGAAGAAAGTCCCACACACTCCTGATGTCCTGCTGTGTGTTTGTGTGTGCGTGTGTATGAAAAGGAGCGTAGAAGCACACAAGAAGCGTGAGTTACTGAGCAGCTCACCCTACCAAACCGTACACCGGAATAGACACGTCTCGGCAGGGACGGTTCGCGAACCGCGTTCCAGAGGAGTGTGTGTGTAGGTCGAACTCCGAAAAACTCGACAGACAGACACGGCGGGGAAGTGGCCGACAGCCGCAGATCGGTGCAATATCACCCTCCCGCGGTAGACACCGGAGACCGGAATGGTGCCCCAAAATGTTGGCAAAAACTTTTCCCCAGCAGGCGGCTGGGGAAAGGATGCGAGCGGCAGTGCCTGCCATCCGGTCCACCAGTAATGCACCAGGAGTACGGCCGAGTGTTAGACGATTCCATTGAGCGAGCGCAACTACTACCTTGATGGGTGACTCTGATGGTTGAAGGAGCAAGCAAGGAAGAAAGAGAGCGAGAGAGAGAAGAAAGTGAAATAAGTAGAAGGAGGAGATTCGAGACATTCGCTTCGCTTTGGGTGTCTGTGTGGGTGTACTTGAAAATGTATAAGCCAATCCACCAGTGCTGCTTTCCTTGCGCTAGAATTTCGCCCAAATTCTCGATCCTTCCAGGACATCCGTCAGGCACAACGAGCAGGGTACTGAGGTTCTGGGGTCAGCCGGCTTGCCGAGAAAGAGGAACAGCGCTCTTCGATTATTAGACTCGTTCCTTTCCTAATGCGACCGTTTCTGCGCTGCTGGTCTTGTTTATGGTGCTGTTTACTTTTGAGTGCTCGCTGCAATAGTGCGTTTTGTTGGAAGTCTTTGAAAGGACTTCGCTTTACGAGCGTGTTTGTTTCCTTTCTGGACAATAGATCTCTCGTAATGTCTGAGTGCTAGCATACCAACGATATCTATAGCACAAGGCTGAGGGTAATCATTCACGTAGTGGACGTGGAAGTTTGTTTGATGATCCATTCGGAGCTCGGAGGAAATTCGAATTGTAAATACCGAATTGAAGATATATCATTGGGAATGTCATTTGCATAAATCTCGCTGCAAAAAATGTTTACGCAAAGGATTACATGTCGAAGTTACGAATGTCTGGAGCTCGAATAGTACTGAATTCAAGAATTCTGAGCTTCATCCACATTTCGTAACCCTTGCGCAGTCACAGCGAGCTATGTAGGACAACAGATACTAGCTAGCTACGATTTGTGTGCTTTAGTTGAATAATTTGTTGAAGGAGCCTTACTTGACTAAAATTGTCTGAAGTTCAAAGATCTGAAAACTAATAATTTTCAAGATGGGAATTAGACGGTGAGGATGGAAGCAAAAAACCTAAACTACCTAATTCCATATTGACAGCTTGCCGGAGCATGCACGCAAAGCTAAAAGCCCTGCTCCGTGTGCTGCCAGTGCTAAAGTCCTAAAAAAACTTCAACAACACCATGCACACCTCGTTACATCGGAACCAGCAAAACATTGCTTTCCATCCCGCAATTCCGTTTCGAGCCCGCGCCACGGCTTACCGCGGATTACGATTTAATCGTCACTCATTGCACTCGGATGCACACGGGTTTTTCCCGAGCACACCTCCTCCCACCTGATCCTGCTTCTCCTTCTTCTCCTCTCCACCGCCCGTACAAATCTTCCCAAACTAGCTGCTACTTCAAACGGGCGCGCTGCAAACCCAAGTGAGTGTGAGCAAAATGTTCACCCTGCCCCCAGCACCACAGATTCTCGCGCGGGAAAATATAAAAATTGCTTCTTTGTCACCTCGCCCGTGTGAGCTTCGTTCGTCCGTGTGTGTGTGTGTGTGTGTGTGTGTATGTTTTGTAGTCTCATTTAGCTTTCGCGTTTGCCTGTACGGCGCGTGTATTCCTAGGCACTGCCCAACATACTGCAACGGAACAGAGTCTCCGCTGGCGCTAGAGCAACTACAAACGCCAAACCAGACACACACACACATACGGTGATCCACAAAGTGGAAACAAATATGTGATGAGGGGCATTTAAAAATAAAAACCCACAAATCAACGTTTTTCAGCCACTCGCTGCTTACGTTTTTTGTCTTCTGCTTGTTGTCTGCAGTTTGCACAGCGCTCCAGTCTGGCGTGTCAGTGCATCCGCGAAAAGTGCATCCACGTGGTTGGGTCGGAGTGGCTTTTCCCTTCTTCTTCTTCTTCCCCTCCTCCTCCGCCTCAAACTGCGGCCTGCCCAGTTGCCCTGCATAATGCAGAAATGCATATGCACACCGTTTGCGGAGGTGTTTGAGCGTATCATTGGGGACTAAATGGTTCCTTTTTTGCTGCTGCTGCTGCTGCTCTTGTTTTTTTTGTTGTTGTTGTGCTGTTTCGGCCACTACCGAGCAACCATCCTTCTATTTTCTTTTTTTTTTACTGCCCCACTCTCTCCTGTTCTCTCTTTTTATTCCTGTTTTTTTGCTTCGCGTTTTTGCCCTTTGTTTTTTGTGTTTTTTTTTTTTCTCTCTGTTCGTTTTGCTCCCTTCCACTCGAACGACAACTGCAGCCTATTGCATGGAACGCGTCTGGCTGGCACTTCCTTTGATGATAGAAACTTTAAAGTGACCGATTTTGCTACTTCTATTTACCGCTGCCTCCCACTTCCCTAAGCACGTGTTCCGCGTTCCATCCCGCAAGCAGCTTTGTGTTTTTCATTTTGTGTTTCGATTCGTTTCGATGCACGCTAAAAATGGCTCAGCCCTTTGGTGTGTGTGTGTGTGTGTTTTTGCACAACCAAGAGGATGACGTCGATTACCGTCCGGGAGCCCGGGGGAAAGCAGCAACCGTACCGTAGGATAAAGCCCCAAACCCGAAAGCGTTCATTATAATGCATCGCGCGCGGTTTAATTATCCGTAAAATATACTTCGATCAACGGGCCGGGGGGCAGGGCCGGCGGGGGCATTTGCCGAAGTGCACCAGCTCGGGTGGAAAAAAATATAATTAACGCGAACGGGCGGGGCGGAGAATGGCGGAGAAAATAAGGTCCAGCTGCAGAGTGGGTGCAAGTTCGCCCCGGTAAAAGTGCGGCCAAGCTGGGGAAGTGAACGGAACGTCGCATCAGCGCCGACAGTGTCGTCCAGATTTGCTTGGCTGGATGGTCTGACCCGGGTGTCAGTTTAAGCATACCAACCAAGGTGCACTGGCTGTGGGTTAACATCGTTTCAAGAGCCCAAGAGCTACAGGGAAATTGAGCTCCAAATATTGGGAGATTTCCAGGTAAGAAGACATTAGCTCTGGACTGAAACCTACTTCATGCTGAAGTTGAAAGGATGTCGGGATGTACCCTTTTTCTATAGAAGTCTCATGAAACCTCAAAGTTGGTTCTTACTGCTTGAAATATCTATACACAATACTCTAATGTTTGTGTGGAACGTCTCTGAACAAAATAAAATTCTTCCATGAACATCCTTTGAGAACTACGACTTAGCGAGCTCCCTTTCGTTAGTTATCCGGAATTTCCGGCATGGCGAAAGAAGACATGTATAAGGACATGTTTTTAGGATCTGTCTTCGATTGTTATCAATTCCCGTTTCAGTTTTTGTGACAAAATTGTTTGAGTAGAGCTTTTGCATCGTATTGTTCGATGAGAGATGGAGCTAGGGCAAATCAAAGTCTTTTTAGGCCGTCCACAAGGACAGAGGAGGCGTGGTAGGCCCAAATTGAGGCGGCAAGATGGCGTGGAGGCGTCCGCCATTAAGGTCGGGATAACGAGACCGTGAGCGGTTTCGGTCACTCAAGAGGCAGGTCCAAGACCGCAAGCTTTTGCAGCTGGGCGATGTTGTACCGGTTTGCGGACTAGGGTGTCATATCCTAATTTCGTTGGAATTCGCCTAAAATGACCGCATTGCGTTTAGGAATCATTGCTAACCGTAGCGGCTTATCCCTCGCTTTTCGTTTTCAGCTTCCTTTGGAACCACCAGTCGCTCAGGGTTTGTGGGCTATCTTCGGAATTGAGCTTTTTTTCGAAACTCTAGTTGTTGTCTAATAGTGCCAAAATGTTGTAGATGCTGGAAGAGAGTTTGACTGATAAAGGTGTCAAATTTTGTACGCTAACTCATGAGATACTATCATTGTAAGTGCAATTGACGTTTTGTTAGTGCCTTGGAACTCCTAACGATATCATCATGTACCTGATATCAGCTCCAAACACAGCTTTTTATATTCCCAGCTTTTCCCACACGAAAGTCATTACTTCAGGATGACCTTGGAGAAGTTCCCGCTTTGATGAAACTCAATGTTTTAATTCTTCTTTTAAATGAGTGATGTAATTCTGCATGACTCTGCTTAGTTTGGTCCCACAAAATGTACATATTTCTAAAGCAATCTTCATCTTCTTGAACAGATATGATCTTGAATTTCCTTCACGATCACAGAAACTATTGTCTACTAACTGTCTTCCTAGGTGACACTGATTAACTGTGTACAATTGTAAAGAAGCATCAATGTTTAAGCAGGTACTACTGAACTCCAAAGACTTCGCTTTGGTGTTCTCCTGTTCGCCTGTGAAGCCTCAACATCCTCGACGGACGGAAAAATTGAACTCCATAAACACTTGCAACGCTCTGAAGGTTCTTTTATTTACTGATTGTTTCTAGACAGCCAACTTGCTCAGAACAACAGTGCGGCACTGTTGTTTAAAATTAACCAATAAGCGTAGCAAGTGCAAATGAAATAAGACAATCCCAATTGCTCCACTGGACCCCCATTATGCAACCCCTTGCCCTTCCCGTAAGCAATCTTTTTTTCGTCGCTACAATCATCTCTGCCTCCGAACACTTCCTCAGCAAAAGGGCCGAGGAACAAAGAGTCTGTTCGCCGCTGCTGGTGATTGGCGGAAGCCGTAAGCTGCTACTTCAATTGAACCCACGGTCGTGAGCGCCTGTAATAAATAATGCACCATCAATTCGGGTTTTTTTTTTGTTTCTTTCGCCCGGCCCGCAGTTCCCCGTACGCCCGCGGGCACCCGAAGCCAAAGAAAATGGTGCACAGTTTATGGCGAAAAATTGTCGCCCATGTTTCGAAGTGTCCAGCATGTGTGTGTGTGTGTGTGTGTGTGGGTGAGGAAGGCAGCTCGGCACACACACAAAAAAAACGTCGAACCATGCTGTAGGTGAAAAACACATCAAATGAATCCGGCGCGAATATTTTCGTGTGAGAAATGCGAGAAAACGCTCGCTCATTTATTTACCCCCTTTAGGAGGGTGATGGAGAGTGCTGGGGGGGGTTGTGAACTGAAGAGGAAAGCATAAAGGGACGCTCGGGTTGGGGGTAGAAAAACGTTGAAGCGTAAGAAAATCCGGACCGGATCGATCGTGTGGGTGTTTCGAGCCATTCTTTTTTTGTATGTTTTTCCTTTCTTTTGTTGTTGGTCGATGCCTTACCCAGCAGGGCGATAACGTAATGCTGCCGAAGTAAAAGGAGGTCAGCCATAGAACACACACACACACCATTTGCAACAACAAAGCAAGAGGAAGACTAAGAAGAGTAGTGAAGATTTTATTCCCACTCACACACGCACACATGGGAAAGAGCGTGCAGAAGCGACGAGCCGGCACCGGGAGGGGGTGGGGGTGCAAATTTTCGGGGGTTGGCGCACGGGCAGGACTTGAAGAACGGGCCAGCCACGGAAGCAAGCACGTACCCGATTTTCGTCGAAGACGGCCCGGGCGGGTTACGTGACCTACCGCAAATGTTCTTCCGTTGAGTGTGCGCGGATGCAGCGTGCGACGACACCCTTTCATCAAGGTGAGATAATAGGTCTGGGGGAGAGGTTCAGGAGAAACCAGAGGAAAGGGAGGGGGGTCGGGGAGGAGTGGTAACAACGAAATAAACCCCTCAAAAAAAGAAAAAAAGAAAAAAAGGCTTGCGGGTCGGGTAGAACTCCACCGTATCGTTTCGCCTCGGCGAAGGATATTAGAAGACGAGCTTGTTGTTGTTGTTGTTTGGCGGCTTTTGTTGGAGAGCATACTTTTTGCTCAGCTTTTGGGCGCTCCTTTCTTCAAAGTAAAACAACGGTGAACGGGTTTTTTGTCTGTTGGGTGTAAAGAAAAATACTGCGAGATAAAACGGAAGAATGTGTTCAGCTTCGTCTTGGGGAGTCGTCTTTCGATAAAAATTTGATGTGTTTTTCTTTCTTTTTTTTTATTTGAGAATGTTTATTACAAATAGGAAGCAAACATTACGAACCGTAAATTAGACAGCATCAGATGACCACAACGTTAACCATCAAGCGAGCTAAATTTAATGTTTCGTAATGATGTACTCTCCAAGTCGTCGTAATCGTTTAATGCCTCTATTACACGGTAGCAGGGAACGTGTCATTCAAACATATTTAAACCATTGTCGCTGACGCACAAAATCTGCAGCCCATAAGAGCGAGTAACCCAATTGACGCTTTCGAGCATGAATAACCGGGGATTCGAGCAAAGTTCCTTAAACTGGAGCCTTAAACTTCCCTTAAACTGCACCAGTTTAGGGAAATTTAGAAAAAAAAGTCCTTCAAACCCAACTGTGATGTTTCTTTCTTTTAGATTCGCTTGGAAATGATGTTTCGTATCGTTATAGTTGGTCATGTAACCATTTTATATTTAAGTAATACCGATTTTTTTTTAATAAAATTATCGGTATTATAAATATATCATTTTTTATTATTATTAAATTATTATTTTATTATTAAAATTATTTGTCGTCTTGGATTTTCTACCCCTTTAGTGAAGTGATTCGCATCTTAGCACACCAATTGTCGATATCGCGTCAAAGTTGAATGCATGACCTTAATTTTTTGTAAATTTAATTACTTTTTTTTATTTAATTTTTAATCTGTAGGCCAAGCAGAAGGCAACGCGAGCGATAATTTGGCATTTGGTTGTAAGTCCTCTGAATTGGTCGCATTTTAAAGCAAGTCTTGTAAACTTCCGTTGTATGGCCTCTATTCTGTTAATCATCGTAGTGCAATTCGGGAACCAAAGAGCTGAGCAATACTCTACGCACGAGCGCACAAGACCAGTAAACAACGACTTAAGACATAAGACATCATTACATTCACGGATTTGTCGAAAGGTAAAACCTAGCATCTTGTATGCCTTGTTGACAGTGTTGTCAATATGTAAACGGAAATTTAAACTAGAGTCTAGTGTAACACCTAGATCACAGACTTCCTGGCGACGATCTAACACACAGCCTAACAACGAATAAATAACGAATACTTGATCATTTTAAAAGTCTATGAAACGTAATAATGAAGCATTTATCAAAGGCTTACTCTAGGTAATTTTTAGACACCAAGTACCAAACCCATTTATAATATTTTGAAGAATAATGCAATTGCTAGGACTCTTAACCGGTAAAAAGAGTTTGACGTCGTCAGGATACATTAAACAAGTATCAGGCGGCACACAATACGTAAAATCATTAATAAATATAATAAATAGAAGAGGTCCTAAACCCTAAAGTCCTAAATGACATCTAGGGAATTCGTGAGTTGTTCAGGCGTGTCACAGGGTAGTAACCTTGAACCCTTGCTGTTTTCTCTATTTTTCAATGACGTTACTACTGTAGTAAGGGAATCTGAAAGTTTATTGTATGCGGACGATCTTAAACATTTTCTTCCTGTGAGGTGTTTTGGTGATTGTCTTGTTCTGCAAGCATCGATCGACTCTTTTTCCGACAAGTGTCTCAACAACGACCTACAAATTTCTATTGATAAATGTTCGTCCATGTCGTTTCACCTTTCTAATCATCCAATGGCGTTCAACTACTGCATCTCCGGTACACAATTACAACGACACAGTGCAGTAAAAGGCTTAGGAGTTACTCTTGACCGTAAACTTGACTTTCATGCGCACCATTACGAAATTATTGATAGAGCGAACAAAATGGAAGGATTTATACGCAGGCAGTCGAGAGAATTCTCCGACCCACATTGTCTTGTCGCACTCTACAAATCACTAGTCAGATCTATATTGGAATACTCCTCAGTAGTTTGGTGCCCATCGTCGTCGTTATGGTCCAATAAGGTTGAGTCAGTGCAGAAAAAATTTACCCGTTTGGTCCTACGGTTCACACCCTGGCGTGGCACGTGGCAGCGAGACCTAATTATCATGCCCGGTGTTTAATTTTTGGACTCGAGTCTCTCCCTACTCGTCGCGAAACGGCGCAAAGCTTGTTCATGAAAGCAATCATACTAAGAGAGATAGATTCATCGGACCTTTTAGCTAGAGTTAATTTCCACGTACCTGGTCGTATTTTAAGAAACTATAGGCTACTAATAGTAGACCAAACTAGACGTGCATATAGCGATAATGAACCTTTGACTACGATGGCTATCATAGTTAATGCACACAATGACTCTTTTGACTGGAATTTGATTTGATTCCCTGTGTTAACCTGTATTTCTTGCTGTGATACTCTTTGTTAATTATTCTTTGCTGATGTTACATTGTGCCGTGATGCTTTATGTTATTTATTGCTACCCTAGACAACATAGATAATTTATAAAATCAGTGATAAGGCCAATGATGGTCAATGACTTAACAAATACAAATAAACAAAAAAATAAACAAATAAAATAACGTCACACAAAATCAGCATTTATTTTCCATCAAAAACCAATGCTATAATTGTGAAATTAGCTCGACGGCGATCGTCCATCAATATCAGAAAATCTAATTCACGAGCACCCCAAATCTTGGCGCTTTCAACACACTTGATCACACACAAATCGCAAAAATTTCAGGCGTATCGAGTACTAATCGAGCAGATATGGAAAAACAATTTCGAGCAAAAGTCACTTGGGAAGCTTTAGAGCCAAACATTTTTAATAGGGAAAAAAATAAAACGATTCCTTTCCAGCACTCATAAGTGCTCGGTCAGCCCGACGCAAGCAACAGCAAGTGGCGGCAACCAAAACAGTTTGCAAGGGCTTTTTTTACTATTGACCTTTGCAGAGCTGAACGTCCGCACCGCACAGTGGGTTAGTACTAGAGCAATGGGCGGACATTGGATAAAAGGGGTTTTTACTTTCTTCGATTTTCATGTATTATTTGTCTATTTTTTTTTTATTTATCAAATGATTTTCCAATGTGCTCTACTATGTTGGATATGTACTAAACCCACTGTACTAAAACATTAAAGCGGGCAGTGTAGCAAAATAATATAATAATATTTAACACTCGAATGTCAGATAAAAAGGTGTGTATATGAATATTATTCGTGGCAATAATCAATTTCATCTACTCAGTTGTACTCGCTCGCACATACATGGTAAGCGAAAGAGTAAAAAATGAGGAAACACTGTTATTATTTAAATGCTTATAATTTGAAAAGAAGCAGCAAGGGAGAGCCGAAATTTTTAGAATATTTCAACTATATATAACTTGCTGGAAAAGTTTCAGGAGATGTAAAAAATACAGAAAACATAATGCGAAGTCTCTAAGTTTTTACCAGATTAAAATTTTCAATTATAAGTCAATTGTGTTGTTTACAAAATTGAACCAAACGTCTAAATCTGTATGGTCCAAAGCTATTGATTTTAAGTTAAGTAGCTAATCATTTGATTGACAAAATTATAAGTTTGACAATTGTAATGCAAATTTCAATATCGGAGGATTTAATAGACTAATAAAAACTGGTATGTGTTGTAAGGTGTAAACAATGGCAAAAAAAATTATTTTATTTAATTTTTTTCACAAAAAGAATCAAACATGTGATTTTTTAGTGTTTTTAATGTCAAATAACAGTTTCCATAATTCTAAAAAATCATAAAATATTTTGTTAACATGATTCCTTCAAGAGACAAAAATTATTGGGTTATTGTAAAAAAAAATGTGATGCCTTGAAGCCAAAATTTAGCGGCAACGACTATAATTGTTTGTTTTACTTTAATTAAAATTGAAGACTTTCCATTATTTCATCGGCGATACAAATTTTACACATTTCCCCAATTCAAATATTCATAACTCTCCAACTAATCGATGAAATTGAGTTAAATTTTGCATTTATACGAAATATGTGTTCTACTTTTAATAAATCAACTTGTTATTAATTGTTTGGAATAAAACTTGTTGAGCCCAATGTCCGTCGTTAGACTACCGTGCACCGTCTTGCCTGGCTACAAGTGCAGTTGTTTGGCGCTGGAATTACGCAAAGCACAGCAACGCACGTTGCACACAGCAACAAGAATAGCAACAACAAAAAACAAACACACACACACGCGCGCGATAACACAATCTCGTACAGCACGTGGCGCGTGCGGCGCTGCTAATACGGGCGTACGCATACGCGGCGTTGCTACTTAATTGATTGATTAATGGGCAGCAGCTTCCATGTTAACAAGGGGCACACAGACACACACACATGTTCCATTGGGGCAAAGGGCCTACCATGCCATCCCTGCCCACCGGCATGTCCGGCGTCGCATTCCAGTGGCAGGAAGCGGCGGTAATACGCGACCGTGTACGCAGCAGAAAGAGCAAACAAAGTAATGAAATAAAGAGCAAAAAAACACACACACACACGTTGTCTTACACACACCGGGAGTGTTTGCGGCTATTAATTGTACACAGCCCCATTTTACCCCCACCCTGCTCCCGACCGTTCCAGGCATTACACCTTAATGTGTGTGTAGTTTAAATGTTTCAATTAACTCAACAATATAATTAACCGACGCACGCGCGCGCCCTTCTGCAACGCACGCCCTTCTCTCTCTCTCTCTCTCCGCATACTAGGGTTGTTTGTCATATTTGGCTTTACACTACGTGCCAATCCATTTGATCGTTTGCTTCTGCCCTCGGGGCAGGGTCCCAGTTCCGGCCCGGAGCGTCTCGATGCAGTCTCGAACGAGAAAGCAGCGGGACGAAATTGCAACAAAACAATCAAGATCGGCCACCAACCTGGGCCGCGTTTGTATGTGTATGTGTGCATAAATGATAGAACATAAGCAAGCATAATGTTGGCAGCAAATTGAATCTTTGCTCTACTTCGGTAGTAGCAACACAAACACACAAAAAAGAACCACCCATAAGTAGTTAGCAGCGTTTCGTTCGCTTCGCAATCTTCGTCCGCTGATGCGTCGAGCGCTCCCGCGTGCGTGCCTCAGTGCGCGGTTTGATAGTGTTTCACCTTCCTTCCCCTTTGTTTTCGGTGTTTATTACCAACAGGCCCGCCTCCTCCCTACCCCGACATGTTGGTATTTCGGACGGGGGGCCCCGGTTTATCATTATTTCACCTGTAGCGCAAATAATTGACGCCACACCATAATTAATGCTCCGGCGCCTCCTCGGCGTTGCTCGGGGCGCGTGAGTGCGTTCAATTTCTGCGCAGTGCTGTGGTGGTGTGGCCATGGTGTGGTCATCTACATTCTGCTGCTGCTGCAACGGGAAGATGCCTTTCGCTTTTGCCCGATGCCCGATTCACACGCAACGCACTCTCCGGGGCTACCAAACTGCCCGGACAGAACGTACGCATCATGTTTTATGGTGCGTGAGAGAGAAAGAGAGAGAGAGAGAGAGAGAGAGAGAGAGAGAGAGAGAGAGAGAGACAATAAGAGAGACAGCTCGATGGTTAGACTAATTTATGGTAATTGAAAATGAATGTCGGCTGGATCCGATCCAGTGCACGATACGGTAGCAGCATTGTCGTTGGCTTTGCTTTTCTGGTACAGAACAGGAAGAATTCTAAGCAGCTTCAGTGTTGAGCTTCTTGCGAAAAACCACTGTGTTCTATTAGCGTGTGATTATGGAATTAGTGCCATCACTGCTCAAAACCTGCAATTTTTGTCACTACCAAGATTTTCATCAAACATGTTGACTTGATGGTAAGTGAAGAACTATCTGATCAGCCTGATCAGATGCTCCATCGATCGGTCAACAGACAGTGATCCCAATAGTGGGATATAAGGTCTCATTTTAGTGTTAAGAAGTGTATTTTTTTACAAGATTTTACAAGACATTCGTCGTTTGTTGCCTGCAGTTCATATGGCACGCATTTTTTATCTTTCGATTCATTCCGGTTATTTTTAATCAGCCGAAAATAACTTCCTCAGGTGCTCCAAGTATCTGCTTGATATGTTTGTGCAGTATCTTCATCTGGCATTTAGTGTCTTGTGATACATCCTCAAATTTTTAAAGCGGATTCTTAGTTGCCAAAAATCTGGAGTCGATTCCGATCCGATTCCGAAAATTTTGGAACTGATTCCGGAAGGTCCGGCTAGCATTATCCAAAGCCGTTTGGAATCACCCGGAGTCGTCCGAAATTGCACGGAGTCGTCCGGAGTCAGAGTCGTCCGAAACATTCTGAGTCGTCTAAAGTCGTCCAGAGTCAGCAGAAGTCAGCCGGAGTTTGCAAAAACCGAGACCGTCTGGCGTGTCCACCGCAGACAATCGGTGCAATGTTTTTTGGTCAGACATTCGATTTCCGATTTTCTCTGAAAAGAACGAAATCACATTTTAAAAAGCGCATCGGCAAAGCGATATGAGAAAAAAAACGATTCCAAATTAAATGCCTCCAGCCAGTTCCAACTCCGGCTGACTCCGGATAACTTCGGACAACTCAGAACTTGCACGCGACTCCGACTCCGCTTGACTACAGCCGACTCTGGACGTCTTCGGCAGAATCCAGACGACTCCGGATGACTCCAAAGGGCTCTGGATGACTCTGGACGACTTTGGCAGAATCCAGACGACTCCGGACGACTTCAAGCGACTCTGGATGACTCTGGGCAACTCCAAGCGGCTACGGACGTCTCCGACTCCGCTTCCGGATTACTTGCCCTCCGGACGACTCCAATTCCAGACGACTCTGACTCCAACTCTGACTCTGCTTCCGGAAGACTCCAATTCTGAATGATTCCAACGATTCCGACTTCGGGTGGATCTAGTGATTCTAAATTTTTCGGAGCCGAAATTGTATTAATAGCCGCAGTCGGGTCAGTGCCGTGGGTGCGCTCCAGAAAGCACACCGCTAGTCCTCATCATAAACTTCTACTGCAATACGATAGTTTTCGGCAGACTCGATGCTGTCAACAAATAAAGCTGAACTCATTTTTCTTTACAAAAGATACCATTTTTGAATCTTTCAAAATCAATTATAAATTCACTGTAGTGTAAAATTAGGTACTATAATCAATTACATATTCACTGCAGTGCCTAAGAGAAAAGCCTAAAGATTGCACTTCTAAATAATAGAGCTGTCTGTTGCACAGGAGCGGATTAAGCAGTACGCAGACTAAGCGGTCGCGTGGGGCCCTCAGGGTTTGAGGGGATCCGAAAAAATGAACCTAACCCCCGCTCACAAAAAAATTTGCATCTCAATCTTTCTCTGGTTTAGAATTCCCCATACAACTGCTCGCTCGATACTAGGCTTGGGCAATTCGGTTCATTTCCATGAACGTGAACGTACTAGTTCTTTTATTTAGATGAACTGAACGTGAATCGTGATTCATTCGTTCATTTCAGTTGAAGAAAATATGGTAAATTGTTTTATTTTGCAAGAAGAACATAATAAGTGTATTGCATCTTTTCATGAACGTCCTGGTATTACGGTTCACGTTCATATTTGTATGGCGGGAATGAACGACATAGCGTACTAGGACGTTCTTTATTTCGACGGATAGGTCGTTCTTTTCGTGAATGTCCTGGTCATACGGTTCACGTTCATATTTGTATGGGGGAATGAACGACTTGGACGTTCTTTATTTCGACAGATAGGTCGTTCTTTTCGTGAACGTCTTGGTATTACGGTTCACGTTCATATTTGTATGGGGGAAATGAACGACCTGACGTACCTGACGTTCGTTATTTCGATGGGTAGGACGTTATTTTGATGCCCAACTCATTACATTAAGATTTATAAAGAATCGATGAACGTTGATTAGATGAACGTAGGTCGTTCGTTCTTTAGGATGAATTGAATGAATCGTACAGTTCTGGTACTTGAGGCACAACTCTACTCGATACATCAGTAAGGTCAGTAAGGATTCGTGTGACTGCTTAGGGCCTCCACACGTGTTAATCCGCTCCTGCTGATAAATCTTTTTTCCTATCGAACCACGGACCTTAATAACCCCTTTTTATTTTACACTACACCAATAAAAGGAACTCGAGCTGAATTAATGTTTCCGAGCTGACATATTCAATCTATGTTTTAACGTTTCTTCCCATCCACTTGATACCTCGTAATGCTCCAATACTGGTAGTGCTTAACATTCCGATCCACTTCCATTCGGCACAGATAGTTCAATCACAATTACGAGCTGCTTGATTAAAATTACCGCTGAAGATTCGCTCCCTCGCTCAGCGCCAAAAGCGAATGAACCGAAACTGCACAACAGACCAATAAAGAGGGGCTGAAGGATGCTTTACTGAACTTAAAAAGGGCCATAATGCAGCACTTAATATCGGGAGCAATGAAAGATGCCATTGAGAGGCAAGTTTTATGTTTATGGTCGCATTCCTATCCAGGTTTGCTTGATTTCATTCACCGGATAACCCATCAAGATAACAACACACATTCAATCACCATATGTCACAGGATGGTTTGAATTGTTGGGGCTTTTAAGAGCTCAACTCAACCCTATCAATTAATTTCTCAACATAGTTCAATGCTGTTTTGTCGCTGACAACTCAAACCTCAACATCCGAAACGATCTCTCGCGTCGGAATCGGACAAGCTCTTCGGTACATCCGTGGCTGCACGTTACCGCCACTGCAATATATTCCAGCAACGACAGGGCCACAGCACACCATCGGTCATCTTCTCTCGGTCCAACAGGCTGCCACTGCCGGCCGTGTCGGTGCCCTCTTCCCAGGAACCATCTAACGCCGGACTTTAGCCATCCATCCATCAATCCAGCGCAGTGCCGAAGATGTCCGGCAGAACGACAAACGGCTACAAACATAAAACCCTTTTTTACATTAGACGATCGAGCGTACAGTGGGACAGGGATACAGGTATGCAAATTTTATTACATTTTAATTTACATACATCTACGATCTGCAGCAACCACCAAAACAACAGCAAAGAACCCTTAGGCACACGGCACAAAAACTGGGCAGCTGTTTCGCATGCTTCGCTGGTCGGTTGCCTGGCTACCATCACCTTTTTGGGATGGCGTTGGAAAAATGCGCTGCCCGACCTGTTACTTCACGGTCCCGGTGCTCACGTTGCCCACCACACACACACACACGCTGGGGAGGGTTGTGCTTTCAGCACAACCGAACCGAAAGGCCCTTCCGCGCGCGCTTAGCTGTTAGCCAAAAAATTAGTTTTTCATGTTTTTGTTTTGGGTGGGGTTTGTTTTTATTTTTCATTTCATGTTTTGCGTGTTACGTCTGCGCGCGTAGACATACGAGTTTTGTGGCTTGTCAGTCGGCGTGGAACACACGGCTAAACATAATGTATGGTTGCATATCTTGCAGCGGAAATCAAGTGCCTCCGTGTCTGCCCGGAATGTGCCCTCCCCACCGCAAGCGCAACACAGCACAAGCAGACGAGACTTAGAATGGGTTTAGGCCGAAGGTGCGGTTGCTTTTAATGCATTTGTTTTTTGGCAATTCAGGTGCACTGGAACTAAAAACAAGACAGTAAACATGGGGCCGACTATCATTGCCGTGCAAGACAGCACAAGTTTTCCCGTTTTTCGCTGACCTCTTCCCACACGACAACGCCAGCACGCGGGGTCAGAGGGAAAGCTCTCGGTGCTCTTCCGCCGCAGGACACAATTGATTGATCTCTTCCCTCTTCTCGGAGAAGAGCAGAAAGGGGAGCATATGTAGCCCGTCACACACACACACACACACAAACATCAGACAATACGGTTTCCATCACTAGGCCCTTTTTTTAGTGCAGACGATGTATGTAAATTAATTAGAAACTTGCGCAAACATAACGTACGACCCGGTACTGGAAAGTGGAAAGGTGAAGTACCGGCATGCCCAAGAAACATTTCCTGTGCCTTTTAGACTCAAACATAATTTAAAGAATGCTAAGCCACATATTTTAATTGTGTCTTTTGGAGAAACTGAACAGCCTTTTTTTAACTAATCAGTCTTTAAAATGTTCTGAAGAGGGTTGTAAGATAGTGCGCTATAGCTAAAACTGTGGTTTTGTTGGTTGATTTTAACCATTCTGTCAATGTAATCTTAAGCACGCGTTAATGTTTTTTTATTTAAAACAGAGACGGCATGATGTATCTTTTGGACATGTTGCACGCGGTAAATACAGCGTTTTCCAAGTCACTTTCGAATGTAAACATTGTTATTCACCGCATCCAAAATGTTTTTCAACAGCTGTCAAATGGTTTATTTGTTACAAAATGAAATTTCAGTTTCAACATATGATTTTCAACATTTTCAATCCAGCTGTCAATCCAGCGTGTTGAAAATCATGCTGTAGATTTTATAAATTATTATGATGGAAATGAAATGTCAGATTGATATGGAACAACATTATGCAACATGTGCATTCGAAAGTGACTCGGAAACCCCTGTATTCCATATCACTCTGAAATTTTATTTTCATCATAATAGTTTTCAATTTCTTCAGCATGATTTTCAACACTTCACCTGTCAACGGGTGATGAGATCCGGCTTCAAATCCCGGTGAAAAAACGATGACCCATTGAAGTGTTGAAAATCATCCTGAAGAAATAAAAAATATGATGATGGAAATGAAATGTCAGATCGATGTTGAATAATACATTACACGCGTTGAATAACAATGTTTACATTCGAAACCGACTAGGAAAACCCTGTATTATTTGCCCATTAAGGCATGAAGGAAGGAAACTCGGGAACTCGGGAAAAAGAGTTTTATCTCAAATACTCCAATAAGACTAAAAAGATAAAACAGTTTGTGTTAAAAGATATTATTCTACACAAGTGCTGCCAAAAGCTCTTTACAGGGGTTTTAAGTATTTTTTGTTTTGTTTCCTGAATTTAATTTTTTGAATGATTTGAGACATTTATGAAACAAAACAATTCAAAAATTGTAGTGAAACGCTCAATAAACCATGGGAAAAAATGAGAATAGTAGAGCTAGAAGTAAACAATGATTCGTGCAACGAACCTTAAGAGTTTTGAACCAAAAATCCATAGAACACCAAAATAATGAGAAACCCTGTATAACTATATAAACTCCACGGAGTACATCTCAAATAGCCTCTCTTCTTCTTTTCTTCTTCTTCTTTGGCGCAACAACCGCTGTTGGTCAAGGCCTGCCAGTACCCACTAGTGAAGTGAGCTTGGCTTTCAGTGACTTATTGTTACCATAGCAGGATAGTCAGTTCTGCGTATGGGAGCACGGTCTATTCGGGACTTGAACCCATGACGGGCATGTTGTTACGTCGTACAAGTTGACGACTGTACCACCAGACCGGCTCGAAATAGCCTCTAGTTGTGATTAAAAAAGTCCTTGTCGATCTTAGGCCCTGGGGTCTTCAAACTACGGCCCCCGACCCGCGATGCCTTTGTAAAGGTTAAAGCAAAAAGTTTATTAGTGTGGTTATTTCAATCAAAATTTAAAGTTATACTTTTCAATTCGAAATCAAAGCTTCAATTATAGAACAATTGTACAATGTTGCTACATTCAATAAGTATTTTCTTATAAAAACGGGATTGAAACATTCATCTATCAGCTAAAAGTAACGTCAAAATAGCCCTCAGCAACGATATTTATAAAGCAATGCGGCTCGCGAAGTGAAAAAGTCTGGAGACCACTGTCTTAAGCCAATGAGATATTCTTTTTTTTTACATGATGGTCGATTGGTGGCTCCCATATGTGTCCGCCTTGTCGAAACATTCGTTAAAACTAAAAATTAGCATGCATTTCTGCTCCTACTCGAGCGATTTCATGAAATAATGTCAAGATTCTGATTCTGATTCTGATTCTGATGTTATGCTGAAATCAATCTCAAAAATTATTATGATTTTCCATCGCAATAACATATCCATACCAAGAAGCTGTATTTATTTTCCTTTTCGTTTCACTACGATATCACTAGGTCTATAAACGTGTAGTTGGAACAGAATTCTGTGGATGGACCCTGTTGTGAGCTTCACTATAGTCTTATTAGGTCACACAGTCACCAACAAATGAAAACAGAAACCTTTCCGAAATAATCGTAGCAATATTGTTCAAACTATGGTTAGATTGCAAATGTTCCTTGGGCAGTGGCACAGCTGAGGCGAACCGGTACCATGCCGTACAGCTCCCAACGGCCGGCAACGGCAAAACGGTGGTCACTTTCCCTCACGCCCTACGCCAGCGCCCCACCCGCGTGCGCCTGTTTTAGGACCATTTGCTCCAGGGGAAAACACTTTCCCGCACTGCACTGGACTTGTCCAATAATTGAAACGTGCATGTTGCATGAAGCAGTGCAGGGTAGAGGGAGGAAAGCGGCGTTTTCGAAGCGGGCGTGATGAGCCGCCGTATGCTGAGGCGGCCAGGCCCACTGGACGGGATCGCTATAATTCATGAAGCGATCAAATTATTATAAACGCAGCAACAAAATGAATGAACACACACACACACACACACACACATAGCTACACATATACACGGCTCGTTGGCTGTCCATCCGTTGATGGATGGAGGTGGATGGATAGAGTTGTACGGTGTGAAAATGGGCACCCCCATACGATGCACCTCATTTTCCACGGATTGCCTCTGATCGCGCTGCTGCGGAAGGAAATGGGGAAGAGGGATGCAAGAGAGGCACTAGACGCGTCACGCTCGTTTGCAGCACGGTCTTCAGGCTCCACATTATTGGGGGATCTCGGTAAAAAAAAAAAACAGGGAGGAAGCAGCCCGGACAGTCTCCCGTCCGACCGAATCTTTGACCTTCCCCGAAAGTAGCCCGTTCCGTTCCACCTCCTGAATAGTGGGGAAGTTTGACCTGAAAGGAGGGGGGAAGCGGACCTGTATTCCCGGTGCAGGGAGCCTCGGTGCGATGTAGCGTGAACCGTGAAGATGATCTCCGTGTCTGTCGCCCTTCATCTTTACGTTCTCCGTCGTAAGGTCTGGTTCTTGCGACCAGAAAACTCGTAATTCTAATGCCCCTTTTTTGAAGCAGCTCGTTATTTTAGCGAAGGTCATTAAATTACGATTGAGCTACACCAGCGTTTTTAATCAATATCGTTTGCAGCAGCAATAGCACAAAGATAAATCAAACCCCTCCGAACACACAAAAACCCACAAACAAAACTCCAGGATTCGCTCAACGCAGCACAAACGGAGCAAACAACCAAAAGCCCAGGAGTTTATGGAAAAGCGACACACAAAAAAAGGGAGGGAGGGTAATGGGTGAGTCAACTTTCCGGTCACACGTTCCCGAAACAGTACAGCTAGGAATGGGGACCGCTGAGGGCCGTTGGGGGAGTAGTGGTTTATATTTCGTTTCAATTTTGGGCAGCTTCGGTCTTTTTTTTTTCTTCTTTCTTTTCGGTCGGGCAGGGGGCGCTGAGAATGGCCACACCGTGTGGCGGCCGCGCCGAGAATCAATACTTTCGTCTGGTCGTTGTCCTTTGTGTGCCGCTTGGGAGAACGCCGGTTCCAACGTCCCGGAAAAGGCTTGACAGCAGCCCGCGAAAACAAGAAGCAACACCGAAAACTACCTGGAGTGTGGTTGTGAATAATTTCGTGGGAGGAGTGCGGGGGCACAAACGGGACATCGATGGGCAAAGGTTTGCAACGTTTTGTGAAAATGTTGAATTAACAAAAATAAACAAGTAATTTGTAGCCATCCATAAACGACGTAACGATAGGGTCGAAATTTTCCTACCAACTTTGGGTTCTTGCGATGACGAAATAGAGCGCTAGAAGAGTCTCGACCATAATCAACCTCTGAATACGCTGTACACAGACCGGTTACAGGGCTGTGCAACGAAATTTTATGAGTTCCCTTTACTCTCTGAGGTGTGCGCCGAAACTATTGGCTTCGTAACCCAATTCAAACGGGGAACTAATGACGACACATTAAGAGACCAAATACAAAAACCAAACACTACTTCAGAAATTGAACATGCAGGTCCGGGACCTAATAATGAACCTATATAGGTCCTGGAACTGATACTAAGCTCATTCTGGTCCTGATTTAACCCAATTTTATTTTGTTCCTGGAACTGTATCCGAACCTATGCAGGATTTGGTCCGGGTCTGGAACCGATACAGTTCCAGTTTCTATGAAGAAACTGATCGAAAAACCATATCCATTAGTACTTGTAGGAATCTGAATATCGTATGAATTCAGCTTAGGAAATAGCGTTGAAATTCCAGATTCGGATCAAAACTTAAACCTAATGCTGCTCTGGAACCGATAAAGTTATATGCAATAGTACTTGTGCAGTATAGGAATATCGTAGGAATTATCGTAGAAATTTAGATTAGGAAATAGTGCTGGAATTCCGGATTCGGAATAAAACCTGAACCTAATCCTGGTCTGGTACCAATAAAGTTATATCCGGTAGTACTTGTGCAGCATAGGAATAGCGTAGAAAATAGCGTAGGAATTTCAGCACATTTCCTGTAGTGATTCTGTTCCTGCATGGACTACATGGTGAGGTCAATGAACACATGTCAGTTACGAAATGCAAAAAAAAAAATGTTATGTCACTCACAAAACAACAACTCCATTAGTAGCGTAATTTATGGACGGCCCACCATGGTCCTCCGTGCAGGTATGATTGAATGTTAGGAGCGTCATCGAGAAATCCCAATACCTAGTACTGTAGTTGCGAAGTTGCCATGTAACGCTCCACGAACTGGCCGAGCTGGCCGGATATCCTGAGCCCGTCTATTCTCAAACCTTGCGGACGCAATAACTCCTGCAGTTGTGCGATGACACTGTCAAAGCTAAACCAACCCGATAAGACCATCGTACCCCCCCCCCCCCCCCCACCACACACACACAAAACAATGGACAAACCTCCGAGCACTGGGTATTGAATTGGCAGGAATCGGCTTGGTGCCCGATCACACTGACTTGCACGTACGCATTGTTCGGAGGTGATTACGGCCCGATTCGATTGCGTCATCTGTCACGCTTATTTGACCGAAAAAAAACAGGTAATTGCTAAAGCCAGCAGAGGACTTGCGGTATTGATGTGAGAGGTCGATTGGTGGACGCTAGCAGACACACCAAACCTCACGTCCAACCGTACCCAGGCAAATGCGCCAGGCATGGAACGCAAAGCTGAAAGGAACAAAAAGCCTCTTCCCTTTGGAAACTAGTTGCATCACGCAAGGATGTCGCTGCCTAGATGGGCTCCTGAAACTACAACAAAAACAGCAATTCTGAGCAGGCCCAATATCGAGTCCCGCTGGTGGTATATGAGTCAAGGTCAAGCAACGGCAGTGACAATTAGAAAACTTGCTGGAATCACGCCAACCGAAGGAACGTAGAACCTGTTGGAGGAATCCAACCTAGCATGTCATCCACTATTAACTACGCTTGGAGGTCACAGCAAGAAGACGGTGGTGTGGTCCCGAAACAACCCTGGTGTAGGCTGTTGGTGCTTGCCCCACTGCACCACTTGTTGTGCGAGCGGCTGTGGAGCGCGGAGCCGAATTGATTAAATAGAGGAACGGACGACTACGCCGTTGCGGTTAAACGCTCATAACGCTACGAACGATTAATTCTGCTTCCCCCAACCTTTTCAGCTGGAATAGATAGTAAACACTCGAGGCTAGTCGGCAGGCAGGAATTCTTGAACATCCCTCCAAGGTCCTATGGTTGGTGCTCGTGCAAAACTTTGTCAGGAAAAAGGCTTCCAATGGAGAAAAAAAACCCGTGTTTAAACACAGCACAGCATACTGGTCCGTGTCTTGCGACAGAGAGGATCCGTTAATGATGTAGTTTGAGTCGTTTTTTCTTGCGGGAAGGGACGGAAAAGCCGACCTACCTCCAGCTCTCAATGGCGAAGGTCAATCATACTTTCAAGAAGTTCCGAAATGCTTCGTTTGCCTTTACCTTGCCTTTTGTTTGATTATATTTCCCCCCGACCGAACTGTCTTCTTTTCCACTTGCTGCTCCTCTTGTGCCCAGACATTGACAAAGAGTGATGGACGGGAACGGGGAGCGAAGCAAATTTCCGAAGCGGTAGAGTGCCCGGGCACAATTTATTGCCACTGCTGCGAGGGAAATTGGGTCTTGGCAGTCGTCCTGCAACGTTCCTCATTCGCGGTGACGTCTTGAGCGCCGGCCTGTTCGCGAGTTGGCGACCAGCTCCCTCCCGCCCGGCAATATACTCAATCAGGCGGCACACCCGAGGAAGCCGCACGATGTTTTTTGGGGTTACGATTATTATCATCAAGTTCGTTTATTATTTTTATTAGTATTGTTACTGCCGGGGCGCTTCGCCCGCTCCCATTTGTCATTAGCTAGTGGGAGCATCCGCGGCAGTCGCGTTACTATTATTAGTTTACCCTGGCTGCCTGCCTCGCCTGCCCCGGTAACCTGTCGCGCGTGTTGATTATGAGAGGTTGGTTGTGGCTTTTGCGGGAAAACCTTGGAACTCCTGCCTGCCTTTGCGGGGAAGCTCAAGGCTTTCCGGGGTCTTTTTTTGTATTTTGTTTTTGACTACCAAGACCAAGTCGAAAGAATTTTTAACGTTTAGACTATTCGGGTAACCCATGGAAGGGAGTGAGCATGATGGGAACGAAACGGTTCCGACATTCATCCACCGACCGAACGAAAGCAGCAACGAGGCTCGAGCGTCGAGTTCTGTCCTGGTGCTTGTACACAGTCGGTCCGGACGTACCGGACGGTTTAGTTCATCGCTTCCGCTCATCTCGAGCAGTTCGTTCAATTAATCTCGGCCCCACCCCAAGCCCAGCATGGCACTGGTCAAGGGCGAAGACAGCCCGCCGCGACCGCCGGCCATCGTGTCGTACGCGTTCG
Organism: Anopheles merus; assembly: GCF_017562075.2. Taxonomy (NCBI): domain Eukaryota; kingdom Metazoa; phylum Arthropoda; class Insecta; order Diptera; family Culicidae; genus Anopheles; species Anopheles merus. The sequence goes on along the minus strand of NC_054081.1, from coordinate 9,976,199 downwards.
AGAAGGAGCTGATCAACAGGCAGAACCGCTACATCCGGCTGTACGACAGCTTCCTGCCGAGCCTGAAGCGCGTCCCGATCGCGATCAAGTTTTGGTCCAAGTACGACTCGACCGCGGCCGGCCGCAGCGGCCTGCCCAACTTCGACCGGTACTGCGCGCTGGTGGAGAAGACGATTGCGGAGGGACCGCGCGATCGCTACCCGGAACCAGTCACCGAGAGCCAGTGGTACGTGGGGGACGTTTCCCGAAATTCCCGACCCTGGACATTCGACCGCCAGCAGCGGCTGCTCTCATTCTCCCATTCTTTTCTTCCAGCTACGGTTGGTACAGCGAGCCGTGCTACCGGTACGAGGGGCGCGACATCCACCTGCTGTACCATCCGAAGAAGCGCTCCCCGATCACGCTGGTCGGGGAGAAGATCAACGCGGACCGCATCACGCAGCGACCCCGCTTCACCGGGGTACCGTTCAAGCTCACCTCGTAAGACACCAGGCACCAGTGAGCAGGAGCATCAAATTCAAGCTAGAACTACAGCGCCATCTGTCTACTGTTTAAGGCAATCCGTTTCGCTTTATTAGTGTTTTTTTGTGTTTGCCGTGGTTGTGCATTCTAGGTGTCAGTGGTAAATAAATAAGTAATTAAAACAAAACAACACACACACACACGTGCGCGTGTTTAAGCTGATGCGAGTTCACTCGGGTGCGTGTTGCGCGGGTTCGTTGCCTATCGCGGGAGTCTCCGTTTCGTTCGCAGCGCTCGGCGTGTTGCTGAGGTCCAGTTTCGCTTCCTCCTGCTTTGTGTGCGCGGTGCGTGGTGTCTCTGCTGCTGCTGCTGGTGGTGGTGGTGGTGGTGGTGGTGGCGATGGCGGCCCAATGTAGGTGAGGAAGACGGGCAGCAGTATGAGTCCGTGGGCGGCCCCGACCAGCACGATGCACAGGTACATCCGGAAGTAGAAGATCTGGAAGATCTGCGACTTGGCAAAGGCGAGCACGATGATGCCGGCGAACTTGGTGAGCGTGATGCCGGAAAACACGGAGCTGCCGGTGCGGACCATCGCTGCGGCGGACCGCTCGAGCCGGGTGCCGTGCGCCAGCCGGTACGTGCGCACGATGTGCGAGATGAACTCTACCCCAATGCCGACGCTCTGTTGAAGCAGAGAGAAATGGTTAGTGTTAATTTGTAGAAAAAAAAATGCCGACAGCGACCCCACGGTACGCACCATCACCAAGTTGACCAGCGAGATGGCATTGAGCGTAATGTTCCACAGCCACATCAGCCCCATCATGTTGAGCACGATCAGGAAGACCAGCAGTATGACGACCAGGGCGGAGAGCAGATCCAGCCCCGTCACCAGAAAGGTGACGACGAACACGGCCGCCAGGGACAGGCCGAGCGACTGCAGTGCGTCGCTCCAGATCGTCAGATACTGCTCGTAGAACACGTAGAACACGCTGTACGGGAAGATCTCGACGCCGGCCTGGCGCTCGTCCAGCATCTGCTGGATGTCGGCCGCAATCAGGCGGGCCTGCTCGAGCGCCGTGTAGAACTGGCGCGACGTCACCGCGGTCGTGTGGTAGGTGGAAAAGTACGAGTCCTGCACGTTCAGCCGGCCGTCCCGATCTAGCAGGTAGTTGAGGGCGCGCGAGTAGGCCGCCCGGCCCGCCTTGGCGCAGTTCTCGTCCGGCAGGTCGGACAGGAAGAACTCGAGGTAGCGCTCGAACTGGGGCACGGTGGGCCGGATGCCCGTCTCGTCGTACTCTTTCGGACAGGCTGGACAGAAGACGAAACCTGTTGAGAGCGGTGCAAAAAAACAATAGTCGTTCAATTTGGATGTGCAGAAGAGTGTTTGGCGCATTTGATTCAGAATCAAGAATCTGAATAAATCTTTGAAGTGATTCAATAAATCTGAATCTCCAAAACTCATGTACCTAGAAAGATTCATGGAGGTTGAGCGTCTTCTTGTCCTTTTTCTTCTCGTAACGACCTACGTGGTCATTAGCAATTACCACGTAGCCAGATAGTCTATCATTGGTATGGGTAGACAGTCCATGCGAGGCCCACGTAGGGGATTTTGTCGGGATCGCACAAATTGAATATATTGAAAATCATTAATCTGTGAAGGTTTATGAATTTTGAGAGATTCCTGAATATTCAAAGAATCAAAAAGCTCTGGAGATTCATGAAATATTTATGAATTCATGAATCTTTGAAATTTCCTGAATATTTGGAGATTCATAAGTCTTTAGAAATTCGTGATTTTTTGGAGATTCATGATGTTTGAACATCATGATGTCGAATCGGACATCTCAACGAAACGATTGATTAAACACAACACCAGTGCAGAACGCGCTGATGTAGGGAAACATATAAGAATACTTACTGCTGGCACAGAAGGACCCGTCCGTGGGATTGTACTTGCAGCAGGACTGAATCGCCAGCCAGTCGATGTAGTCGTCGAGCCAGGACGAGGCGGGTCTGGCAATGTGTGTCCTACCGAGGAAAAAAAACAGAGAAATCTCCAAGCGTGAATACCCAGACCTAGTCAGAGAGTCACTCTCAGATGCTTACGTTTCCGGATAGAGCGAGGCTTGGTAGAGCTTGGTGGAGATCGAGTCGTCATTGCACAGGATGCCACCGCACACCAGGTTTTGGTGCTGCACGTCGGTGTAGTTCAGGCCGGCCTTCACCACAAAGTAGACGGGCGGCCCCATCCAGAACAGCTCGGCCATAAAGCGGAAGTACTTGACCACGTGCGAGTCCTCCGCCATCGACAGCTCCTGGTCCAGGCCCGGCTCGATGCTCGGCACCACCATCAGCGACAGCGAGCCCCAGACGAGAAACAGGGCCAGCACGGTCAGCCGCACCCTCGGCCGCAGCAGAAACGGCACGTAGAATCGCTCCACCACCCGCTCCAGCCACCCCGGACCGTCCGGGGCGACCGGTTTGTCCGGGTTCTTGGTGGCTCGCACGCAGCACACCAGATCAAGCCGGCCCCGCTCGACCCGCTTCTCGTCCAGCGCCATCAGCGCGACGAACGCCGAAATCTGCAGCAGAAAGTCAACCAGCAGCGCGACGGTCGCGTACCAGGCGAACGTATTGACTGCCGGCATCGGCGACAGCGCACCGATCGCAAAGCAGCAGCACTCGCTCGCCGAGGTCAGCAGAATCGATGGACCGATCTGGCCGAGCGCTTCGCCGATCGCACAGGCCGTCTCGGGCGTCCGCTCCCGGTCGATCCGGTTGAACGCGTGCACCAGCATGAAGATGTTGTCGACGCCGACCGCCAGCACCAGGAACGGGATTACCTCGATCGTGAGCATCGTCGTCGCCAGCTCGAGGTAGCCGAAGAACCCAAGGCTGCAGGCGACGGACGCGAGCACCACCACGATGCCGCCGACCGCCAGCACGATGCGCGAACCGTGCAGAAACTGCCGGAAGCCGCGGATCTTCCCGAGCGAGAAGGTAATGTACACGAACATCACCACGTAGCTGATGATGACGGTGTACATCTCCGCCTCCGACATCTCGTCGATGCCGTCCTCGATCGAGCGCTCCGCCGAGTAGGCGACCTCCATCATCGGGTGCTCGAAGTCGCGCATAAAGTCGACGAACCGCTGCTCCCACTCGAGCGCCGGCCCGAGCTCGTCCTTGTTCGCCTTGTTCTCAACGAGGAACGTCAGCACGACGCCGGTCGCGAGCCGAAAGTCGGGGTTGGCGCCGGGTGCCGGTTGCGGGAAGCCACCGACCGCGACGCCCGGCTCGATGGGGCCCCCGTACGTGCCGAAGCAGGACGGCAGGTAGGCGTTGCGCGTGCACCCGTTGATCTTGTCCAGATAGTTCACCACGAATCCGTTCAGGTCCGTGCCGGTCCGGTTGAATTCCGCGAGACTGTTCTTGAAGTACCCGAACACGCTCTGCACGGTACACTCCGATAGTACGGTTTGCGCACCGACCAGCGTCATCGGGGCGAAGCAGATCTGCTCCAGACCGCGCCCCTCTGCCTGGCCGAGCTGTTCGATCGTGGTCTGCAGCTTGAACACCTCGAGCAGGAACTCCCGGTCGTAGGCAGGTCCGAACGTCTGGTTGCCTTCCGCCGTCGGGTGTATAAACTAGGGATAGGGGTACAAGACAGATTGGAGTATAGTTTTCAGAATACTCGCTGGAATATATGTTGAGGAGTCGTTTGAGTCACGAATCAAATTCTGAATTGGAGACTTCTGGAGAGGTTGAAAGTAATAAGAGCCACAAGATACATGGATCTGAAGATCTGTTCAAATATTGTAAGTCTCCCAAGTTATTTCATCACCTTTGAAGATTCGTAAAATTCTGAAATGTCAATGCAGGCTTTCTCATCCCACACCATTGGCTCACTTTCTTTGCATTGATGAGTCATCGACATTCTGTAACCTTGGGGAATGGACTCATTAATGCCTGGAGATTCTTGTACCGAATCTTAGCAGATGCAGACACCTTGGACACCATCACAAAATCACTGATTCAGATTGAGTCCACTCCCCATCGCATTCCGACACGCGCATCAAACCGCATTTGCACTTACGAACTCTTGCCGCGTCGGCTTGATGAAGATCTGCTCGGTGCGGTAGAACGGCGAGAAGCGCGAATCGAAGTAGTCTTTCTCTTGGCGCGCTCGACTGTCCGGCGCAGCCCACAGCTCCACTGGATCGGTCGTTATGATCAGGTACTGTATGCCGAACGCAAGCCCTCCCACGATCCACGAACATATCGCCAATATCAGCACCGGATTGCGGGCACAGACTGTAACAAAAAAAAGAGCACAACCCCCCAACTAGCTGTAGACGGACTCGGGATTGATTTGGTGCGTGTGTCTGAGAAGGGGGTGAAGCTTCACTTACAGGTACCCCAGCGGGTAAAGGTACGCCCCAGCGCCCGGTTGACCGACGGGAAGCCGCCGAAAAAGGAGGGCAGGTCGGGCAGCTGCTGCTTCGCGCCCTCCTTTCCGCCGAACAGCAGGGCGAGCACGATGCACGCGAGCCCAATGCCGCCGACGACGACCGCGACAGTGAAGGTGACCCCGTTCAGGTCGCCCACCATGAAGCCCGGATCCTTCGGCTGGGGCGGCTCGCTCGTCGGGCAGCTCTCGTCGCAGTCGACGCACGAGCAGGCGTACGAGCCGTCGTACGCCTCGTTGCAGTGCTTCACCGCCTGATTGAAGCGCTGCTCCGGGTCCTCCTCGTACAGGTAGTTGATCTCGAACGGCACAAACTCGTTGTCGGCGGCGCCCATGTACTGGAACCAGCGCTCCGCCGTGCAGCCGGCCGCCTCCCAGTAGCCGCAGCCGACGTCCATCGCGTACTTGCCGCTGGACGGCAGCACGATGCCCTTGCACGAGTCGAACGTGTCCTGCACGTACTGCCGGTCGATGCGGTAGTCGACCCGGTTCACGTACGCGCCGGTCGTCGGCTCGGTGTACGCGGTCAGGAACCGGCTCTGCTCGGGATGGCAGGCCAGGCTGCAGATGCTGTACAGCATGTTGGTAAGACAGGTGGAGCAGCGGCTAAACAGGCCCTCCGCCTGCTGGAAGTTCTTGTCCATCTCCAGCACCTGGCTGGTCGCGCAGCACACCGGCGTATCGTCGGCGGGAAACATCCAGCCGCACCGCCGGTGCATGACCTCGATGGCCACTGCGTCGGTCAGTGGCTTCGGCGCCATCTTCACCGGACAGTTCTGCGCGTGGATGCCGATCTGGGCGCACACGTCGTGCATCACGCAGTGGTAGCCTTCTACCTCACCCTGGGTTGCGGCGGGTGGCACCACCAGCACCACCACCATCACCAGCAGTAGCAACATCTTCAACGTCCGAGCACCACTCATCACTACTGTCCCAGGCTAAGCCTCCGTCTCCACTTACATCAACACAAACAGCACACTCCAGAAGCACTTGACACTCTGTGCGAAATGGACACTGTCGATGACCTGTGTCCTATGTTGATCGGGTGACTCGATGTATAGGCGTTGATCGTTGAACAACTTCTCGGTCGGAGATCGTGCGCTGCAGATGACACGATCGCCACGCTGGTCGGCAGTGTACTGGAGTCGTCGATGGTCGCCACCGTCGGGGTATAGCGCGACTGGGCAATCCGACGGACCATCTGCCCGGTTCGGTTTGAATTGACCAATTTAATCGGGTTCGTCCGCGAGATAGCGCAATGAGGCAGAACGGTTTCGATAAGATTTGTGCCTTCCGGGCGTCAGGTGTTGTAGGCAAACAGGTGGCGATGGCTGCATTACCATTGCCCGACTACAGCCCACTTGAGCGCTTTTGTCCCACCTCGGTATCTCATCGAGCGATGATTCGTCGGCATTGTTGAGCCGTTACACGGACGATTCTTCACCCCCGAAACGCACGAATACGACCATTATCCCAAAAACATCAAAGGCAACAACAAATGCGAGACTTTGCACCCACTCTAGGGCCGCCAGTACTTCCCCAGCCAATTCAATGGAGTTGACCAATTGCCAAACACCGATAAAGCGCCAACCAAAAACTCATTAACCCAGTGACTAGAGCAAAACACCAGAGTACCAATTGTCTTTCGCCCGTTCGATGGCAATCATTCGCTACCTAGCAGAGCCTTATGCTAGTTGCGATCCAGCGCCCAACCGCCAGATGCGTACAGATGGAAAGGCTTTCAGCGATTGCTGTTGCACCACTGTATATCTGGTCCTCCCACTCTCCTCTCGCCGCTTGTCTATCTAATCACCCAAAAGCATGCAGCATACAAAAAAACGCAACCCTCTGCGACCATCGAGCGGCCTCACCCCGGATGCTATTCGACCGCAGCGGATTCCATGGTACAAATTCACAATCCATCACCACTGCGTAGAGCTGGCTCTACTGCTGGCCCGAAGAGACGTCATAAATAAGCGATAAGTCAGACACTATCATGGTCGATGCATCTTATCGCACCCGTCCCTACCTTCCCCGAGGCTGGCCTGCCGGCCCGGCCCGACAGGTAATCGGCGGATCAATTGCGAGTGTTACGATAATCACAGCAATATATAACAGCCCACCTGGCCACCGTCAACACTCGATGTGAAGCGCAACGCCGCATGTCAAACACCTTTCTTCTGGATCAAGTGGGGGAGACAACTATTTGCAGCAGCTGCGCCAGCAGAAAACTGAAAGAGCGGAAGAATAGCTGCACAGTAGGGGAAAGTGGCGTGGAATAGGATGATTGCACGTGATCGTTGCTAAAATAGGACAGCCTAAGCCATTGAGGTTGATATAATGAACTGCTTCAACTCTGGAAACAAAGCAGTGTAGCTATTCATTATCTTGCTTTCCGCAAAGGTGTTCGGATTTTGTCGATTTGCTGAAACCTGATTGATGGAAAACAATCTTTTTAGTTAATATGATCCAATTCTAGCGATATTCTAGGTCCACATGCACATAGCTCTTAAAGTCTGGACTGCGTAGTAAAGTTGTAGTCGTTTAAACCATCCTGTGACGTCTTCTCCCTCATCTTTCAATATCTGCATTGTCCATGAAATGGTTGATGAGGATGTTGAAAAAAAAATCTGCCTTAGAGAATTCCACAAACTCGTTACACTGATAAGATCTAATAGGATCAGCGGATTTCGATGTTTTATCTGGTCTGAATCACAGTGCCGATCAAAGTTCATTAGCATCACCAACTTCAGATTACTGGCTAGAGAACATACCATCCAAGGTTATAAGTCTGCGCTTCAACATCGCCCTGGAAGGTTTCATTAGAAAAGCGATCCTAGAAAACGACATCCTTCGTAATATTTCCTATTTCTTGACTTTGCGGATACCTTCGACATCATCGGCAAGATTACATCAAAGGAGTGTGAAAGGGGACACCTAACTGAAACTAGAAGCAGTCAGAATTGAATTGCAACTCAATGCGGCGAAATCAAGGTACCTGCTTGCCGGAGACTCAGACCAACTGGGAATCAGTTTAATAGTTGACGGTGATATCCTCGAGAGGAGTTCTACTATCTAGGGACGGTTATTACTTCGGATAAAGATACCAGCGGCGAAATCCGGCGACGCAATGTGCAGGAGAAGTCGTGCATACTATGGGCCGCACCATGTGATGAGATCCAGACCGCACGAAAAGTGAGATATTTCGCACATTGATTCGTCCGGTGGGATTCTATCGACCTTCCGAGCGGAGGATGCAGTGGAGTTTGGAGGAGCAGGATGACTGTTCGGCGAACCTGATATCCAGACGGTAGCGAATGCATGTTATGAGGATGTCAGACCAGCGGCAAATCTAACGGTAGGCAGACTAGGCAGTTGCCTAGGGCTCGCCGATTTAGGGACCCCGTGGAACGGAAGTGTATAGCACGCAGTATGTATAGTAGTGGACAGAGTACTAGCTCTTAGGGTATCCGGAAGGATGGACGTGAGGGCCCCAAGGCTCGCGAATCATTTGCCCCCCTCACCCCTCTCCCTCGTTAGTTAGTAATAAGGTTGGGTCCCCATGGCCGTAAATCCCTAAGCTCCCCCCCCCCCGCCTCTCACGGTTTACAAGGGGCTACATCTTACCGCCTAGGGCCTCCGGTACCCTAAATCAGCCACTGTGACGGACTTATCCCCCACCAAGAAGATATTCGACAGCTACCTCCAGCTAGAGCAGTCAGGGAATCAAGCATCTGCAACATCCTGGAGAATAAGTGTTGACCGGGATATGTCCCGATATGTCTAAGTCTAAGTCTTAGATATGTCTAAGAGGTGCTAAACTCCTATCGATGATTCTGAGATTCACCTAAATCTTTGCACATGGCTATCACTGTTCGACACACTTTTTCTTCTTCTTTGGCACAACAAACGCTGTCGGTCAAGGCCTGCCTGTACCCATTAGTGAAGTGAGCTTGGCTTTCAGTGACTTATTGTTACCATAGCAGGATACCGGCCCATACATCACATACACATCATCCAAATATGCCGTCTTGGATGCAGAAGAAGCTTATAAAGCGATCAAACAGGTCATAGAGAACATTGGAAGGCAGAATTATGAGGAAAACATACTGCATATGCTAGTACTACTAGTGATGATGGCCTTTCCGTTGGTCCTCTGAGCTCTCTCTAATCCAGATTACACCCTAGACACCTGTTCTTTTCAGTGTTTTTCTTCGTGATTTTATTATATTTTAAGGTTTTTTTTTAAACTTCTTGCTTCTGCGTAGTCCATAGCCGTAATATTGAACAGACAGTCGGATAAACGGCATTCCACTCGGAGTTCCCCAGGTTCCACTGCAGCACATTGCAAATCCGTTAATTTGAATGTGAAATCTTTCTGCCCGCGAGAAGTGGACGAAACATTTCAAGCCCCCGAAATATTTCACCAACACTGCAAAGCTTTCGCTGAAACTTTCCGCACCGCCAGTTGCAGCTTTCACAGCTGTGCACGATCGCACCAATACACGAGTGCGACCGAGCAATGTGAACAGGTTTTAGGGACAATTTTACACGCAAACCATCACACACACACACACACACACCGACCTAAGCATTGGAACCGTGGTCTACTCCCAGCTGTCACTCGGTGGAATGTAAACTTTGGGCCCCCTCCCCGTCTCGGAAACGAACGTCTCAGGTGTGCGGAAAACGATAACAAACAACAAACTTCACGCATAGAGCATCTTATCAGACACCAATCTCGAGTGGCACGGGAAGTTCCGGCTGTTTGTTCCCCTCGAATGATGGTGCTGCAGAACTGATACAAGGCCACTGGCACGGAACGAGCGGGCAGGGGCGTGTGTGTGTGTGTGTGCATCGCAATTCGAAGTCGCCCGTACCCCTGCGGGGGCGACACAATGGCTCGCCATCGTGCTGTGCTGACCGATGCGACATTTCACGCCGAGGTCAACGAGGTGGGCAACCAGCGACGGCACCAGCCAGCAGCCAGCAGCGTAGCAATGGACGTGGGCGGCGGTAGCAGTGATGCTGGTGGAGGCAGTAGTATTGTAAACAAATCCCTTCCGGAAGAGGACAAGATCGAGGTGCTGCCGGACGAGACGGCGGAGGCGCGGCTGGGCCACGGCGACGGGCTGTACACGCCCGCCGGAAATCCGCTCTCCAGTGTGGAGGACCAGTTCCAGTCCGGTGCGGTGGGCGGCGTGAACGTAAGCTTCTCGCAGGTGAGTCCCGTGTACTGTGAAGTTTCTTGTTTGCTTTGCCCCATTTTCATCGCTTCTTTTTTTCGCTTTTGTCAGAGCTTCCGGCGCTGGTCGAGCAACTTTGGGCGAAGTGTGAAGAACAACAAGCGCACCGTTTACAACAAAACCATCCGGCTGATGCCGTCGCGGTTACAGAAAAGTTCGTTTGTGTTTTCGGCGGCCCCGTTTTTTTCTCTAGCAGCACTTCTAAACGATGCCCTCCTCTTCCTCCTCCCTCTCTAGCGCTCTCGATCGACGGCGACCTGATCACGACCAGCGCGTCCGATGTGGACCACATCACGATGGAGCTCGGCCAGCGGGAGCAGCTGATGGAGGACAACCCGGTCGCGGAGCAGCTGCGCATCGAGACGATCAAATCGATCGCGCACAAGATCTCGACCAAGCGCCAGATCCGGGAGCAGCTGGCGCGCACCGTCCACCGGCGGGCGACGCGCGCCAAATCGATCGGGCTGCTGCGCCGGTACCGGTACGGCGCGAAGCGGTACGTGGCGCGCGCCGCCCGGCTCGCCCAGTGCTTCGTCACCAACTTCGAGCCGTTCTACGGCAGCATGAAGCAGATCGAGGGCCACTTCGGCAGCCGGATCAGTGCGTACTTTAAGTTTCTGCGCCGGCTGCTGGTGCTCAACCTGGTGCTGGCGCTGTTCGTCGGCTCGTTCGTCATCTTCCCGCAGCTGCTGGCGGGGCCGGAGGGGCCGGCCGACCGGCACGCCTTTCAGCTGCGCGATCTGCTGACCGGCGAGGTAAGCGGGGCAGGAGCACGGCTCTTGGGGTGGGTCCCTTTTACCGTCGTTGATTTACGTACGGTTTCCAATCACCGATCGATCACGACCGATTGTTTCATTCTGTGCAATGGTTCACCAATGAACTGATTTTTGGTTCATTTTGGGCCAAAATTTGTTGACTGCTGGACCGTTCAAATTCATTTGTGTTCATTTCATGATCATTCTGGTTCATTGTGGTTAATTTTATATTCATTTCATGACATTTTTCTTTCCTGAGTCGTACTAGATATTCATTCTGTGTTTATACACTGTTAAAGTTGAAATTGCATCAAAGAGAAGTGTTATAGGCATGCTGCTATAGCTAAAAATTTAAATTGTATCTATCGATCGTTTGCCAAATCTCGAGTTACTCGTGGAGTACCTGGAGTGGGTCGATCGATCGTATATTCAATGTATGCGTTTAGGCGAAAGAACTCCGTTGGAGCCAAAGCCTCTCTAAACTATTCCAACAACATTCAATGTATGCGTTGGCACATTTGTAAGAAACGGTAAGATTTTACATAAAATCTGCCGTAAACAAAACACGTAATCAGGTTGTTCGAAGAAGAACATAACAAGCAAATAATCAAAACAAACTAATGAATTTTTCATTTTATTCTAACAATTATGTTTTCAAAATTTAATGTTCCTTGGTTTCCATCGGTTTTTTTAGAAGGAAAAAAAACATACAGCATGGAATATTTGTCGTAACCGTCATTATAACATAAATGTAAAATAATTTTATACAGTCTGTTTCCGAGTTACGCGATTTGTGCGTTCCCGAGAAATCCGCGCCAAAATACAATTGATTGCCGGGTATTTTCAATTCAATTTAGTACTTTACAATCGTTGCCTCCTAATTTTGGCTCTAAGGCATCATTTTTTTTACAGTGCGCATCAATGTTTGACTCTTGTAGAAATTATGATATTTTTTAAGGTATTTGAGCAGATTTTTGCCAAAAGTAATTGTAAATTACATAAAAAATACCAAAAACCGTGTAATTTGATTGTTTTTGTGACAAAATAATGATTTTTTTAAATTGGAAAGCCATTGCTTAACCCTAAAAATACATGCCAATTTTTTCACTCGATCAAAACTTCCTATATCGGCTTAACAATTGATGTATTTTAAATTCTATCAATGAAATTATACACTATCTAACTTAATTTCAATAATTTAAAAACACACCGTTTCAGAAATTACGTAGAATTTTGTAAATAATCCGATTGACTCACAGTCAAAAATTGATGCTTTAGAGACGAAAAAAATTGGGTTCCTTCGAGACAAAAATAGGTCAATTAGAGTCAACATTAAGCGGCAACGACTGTCAGGCCTATCATATACGTAGAAAGACTCTCGAATCCGTCGGAAGCCCGAACGAGAATCGAACGGGAGAAAACTTGGTATCATATTTCGGTTTCGTCGACTTTTTTGTTCTTGTTCCAGCGTGCTTGACAGTTGATCGAAGCAACCGCCGAACGGAGTAAGTGTAAACTAACTGATGGATCACTTCTTTTAAATGAATAATTTCTATATTTTTGTCACAAATGGGTTAAATGCGAGTGATCATAGTGTTACTAGACTTGTGGTGAATACAATTACAAATGTAGACAGCGGTCACAATTCATTTAATGGTTGAAATCATGTGGTTCCGACAGCTTGGGCTGTCGGGAGAAATTGAACTGAACAAAACGAACAAAACATTCGAGTGAATTTTCTTGACTGCCGAACACCATATGATAGACCTGTGTATATGCACTATCATTTATTTGATACGAATCATGCAGAAAATTCTGATAGTTTTGGCTTTTAAGTGGATTAAACTTAGCAGCAAAAATATAATTTATACAACATTGGACAATTTTTTTGCAGCAAATTGTACTGATTTGACATTTGGCTTTAGGCGTAACTCGGGAACAGACTTTACATATAACTGAAGTTCATTTTTGTTCATTAAGTTCATCGCAAACTATCGATCATCATCGATCGTTGGTCAGAACAGGGCGCAAAAATGTATTTATGTTCATTATGCATGCTGCGAAAGCATTTTTCTCGTGACGATACTCTTGTTTGCCCCTAACCATATGTCCCTTAATACAATTTATTTATCTGTCCGCTATGCTTACACACTGTAAACACGTGTAATAGGATGTGCTTGTGGGGTAAGTAGTGTTCTTGCCACTTTAAGTACCTCGCTCTAGGTCATTTAAATGCGCTACGTCCACTCCGCTCTGCCGTCCGCGTCCAATGCTCAACATTAATATCGTTTTCTCTTCTACCCCATCCGTTCCAGGGCTACCTGAGCGACTCGGTCATGTACTACGGGTCGTACAGCAACCGCTCGTTCACGCTCGTGCCGGGCACGGCCGAGTACAGCCTGCCGCACGCCTACTTCCTCACCATCACGATCCTGCTGCTCGCCACGTTCGTGTTCGTGTCGGTCAGCATGGGCCGCGCGTACCGGATCAGCTTCATCGAGTCGAGCGCGACGGTGCAGAACATACTGACGCACAAGATCGTGTGCTCGTGGGACTACGGGATCGCGAACGGGAAGGCGGCCCGGCTCAAGCACGCCACCATCCTGACCGAGCTGCGCGACTATCTGGCGCAGCGCAACCGCACGCCGGCCCCGGTCGGCCGCTGGCAGCGCCTGCGCACCGAAACGCTGAACGCGGTGGCACACGCGACCGTCCTCGCGCTGATCGCGGCCGTTGCCGCCTGCCTGTGGGCGGTGCTGGACCGGTTCGGCCCGGCCGACCACTTTGCCGCCTGGTCCGCGCTGTACGTGTCGCTCGCGTCCAACGGCACGATGGCAGCGCTCGGGTACGTCTGCCAGCTGCTCGGCCGGCTGGAGCGGTACCGGCACGGCGCGACCCAGCTCAACATCAACCTGCTGCGCCACTTCCTGCTGCAGCTCACGATCGTGGCGGTGCTGTTCGCGCACTGGCTGACCACCCGCCCGCCGACCGGCTGCTGGGAGACGGCCATCGGCCAGGAGCTGTACCGCCTGCTGGTGGTGGACTTCTTCATCTCGACCGTGCTGCTGAGCGCGGTACGGGGCGTCCGCTACCTGCTGCACGCCCGGTACGGCCCGGCGCGGGGTCGGCCGGGCCCGCTCGCGCCCTACCTGACGCCGCCCCCGTTCTGCATCGAGACGCACAGCCTCGGCCTGGTGTACAACCAGACGCTGCTGTGGTTCGGCGTGCTGTTCGCCCCGCCGCTCGTCCTGCTGGTCGCGCTCAAGCTGCTGCTCGTGTTCTACGTCAACAAGTGCGAGCTGATGTACCTGTGCCAGCCGCCCGCCCGCCTCTGGCGCTCGAGCCAAACGCAGACGCTCTTCCTGGTGCTGGTGTTCGTGTCGCTGTTCGGCGTGCTGCTCACGCACGGCTACCTCATCATGCAGGTGCCGGTGAGCGAGGGCTGCGGCCCGTTCCGCGGCACCCAGTACATGTACCAGCTGTTCATGCAGGGCATCCTGAAGCTGCGCGAGGAGCACCTGTTCTGGCGCGCGTTCGTCTACATCACCAAGCCGGCCATCATCGGCGGCGTGCTGCTGACGATGGGCGTCGCCACCTACTATCTGCGGGCCAAGTCGCGCGCCCAGATTGCGAAGGTGAAGCTGCTCAAGGAGCTGCTCTGTCTGGAGGCGAAGGATAAGGAGTTTCTGCTGGCGAACCTGAGCAAGGTGGCGCGCGGCAAGGACTGCACCGGCGAGCAGCTCGACCGGATCGAGCTGGTCGGGGGCGGCCGGCTGAACGGGCCGGCCGACCGGTACTACACCGATCCGTGCGCCACCTGGCGGTACGAGGAGTCGCCCCGCAAGCCGGACGCCGGCGCTGGGACGGCCAGCGCCGGGACGACCAACTCTACCAGCAGCTCCTCCGGCTATCAGCGTAAGTTTTTTTTTACTTCTTTTGTGTGCTAATTGTTGCACGTGAACGCCTCCACGCCATCTTGCCACCTCAATTTGGGCCTACCACAACTCCTCTATCCTAGTGGACTGGTGGTGGGAACTCGGAATCGGACCTTCCCGATTCCGATTCCGTGTTCGGAATCAATTCCGTAGACGATTCCTATGCTGGAATCTATTCCGATTCTAGAGCCTATGGGAAAAAATGAAGTTTTCGTTGGAATCGATTCCGGCTAGATTCGAAGTTTTCTGGAATCGATTCTGGATAGTTGGTCCGGAATCAGTTTCCGGAATCGATTTTAGAATTTGCTCCGCAAGCGAAATTGGTGCTGGAATCGGAATCGACTCCAGAATCGGAACCAGCTCTGGAATCAGAATCGGCTCCGGAATCAGAATCGGCTCCGGAATCGGAATCGACCTGAGAATCGTATTTTGCTCCGATAAAGGAATCAGAATTGACTCCAGAATTCGAATTAGCTGCAGAATAAGAATCAGTTCTTGAATAAGAAGTTTGAGAAGCGAAATCAGTCCAGGAATCTCCATAAGAATACATTATTTTCGGCTATCAATACGTAGCATCATTGGATTCAAACGACTATTCTTATGGAGGTATCGAAACCGACTCCAATTTCGAAGACAATGCCGATTCCGGAGCCAATTATGATTTCGGAGCCGATTCCGATTCTGGAGCCAATTCTGAAATCGATTCCGGAAACTTCAAATCTAGCCAGAATCGATTCCGACGCAAACTTAATTTTTCCCAACACTTTTGTGGACGGCCTAAAAACACTTTACTTGGGCTGGGTCGTCCGCTTCCATGCGTACAACATGGCCAGCCCACCCAGGAGCCTGTCGAGCTTGATGCGCTGCCGTACATCTCGTATAGCTCGTCAACACCCATCAAGTATTCTTCTGACCATCTTCCTTTCAAACGCGACCAAGAAGGTTTCGTCAGATGTAGACAGTGTCTATGTCTCAATGGCCTGAGTACCTGTACTATATAAGTACTATTTTTTTTTTTTGCCATCATCAGTTTGGTCTTTGCCTCGTTTATCTGCAATCCGAGGTTCTCTGCCGCCTGCTCGATCCCTTTATAGGCTTCTGCTACATAGGAGATCCGCAGACTGGTGATGTATATATCATTAGCGTATATCAGGGTCTGGGTTGACTTATAGAAATTGGTTCTCGTAGTCTACACTCTCGAGTCACGGATGGCCCTCTCTAGCGTCGTGGCGTCTATCAGTGTGGCCGGGATTCCAAAAGAACTCATAGCGTCGTACAGTTTTGCCTTGGCTATGCTATCATATGCAGCTTTGAAGTCAATGAAAATATGTCGTGTCGTGTCAGTATTCTGCCATCTTCTCCAAGATCTGCCGCATGGTGACGATCTAATTATTGGTTGATTTCCTGTTTCTGAAGGCTTTTTAATAGTCTCCGACTATCTGTTCGACGTGAGGGACAAGCCGATCCTGCTGGATTACGGAGAATATTTTAACTAATGTTTACTTTCCATTTTGTTTTTTGTTTTAGGATTCGAAGATGAAGAGCAGCTGCGCATGAGAAGAACCTGAAACGCTCCCGGAAGCATCTGCTGCTGCGGGAATCAAACAAACACGGCAAACGGTCGTTCCGAAACTGATGCGTGGCGTCTCACTGCAGCTTACACTTTATTTATTCAAATTGCCTTTCGCAACATCCGCGACCAAATCGATCAAAACTATTTATTGAGCTTTAATGTGCAATCAGCCGTCGCTGGCACGGTGAGATATGGAAATTGTGACGCTATTTTTATCCCGTTCTCGATAAAATACTTTTAATCTCGTTAGACGAATGTAATGTAGTTTAGGGTTTGGTGTTACACTACCACAATCCGGACGACAAGAATAGCAATGATAATATAAACACCCTTATATTGGCACAGTAGCAGCGGGCTTTTCTTCCACGCCTGTTCCACATCCGATACATCTGTTCCGTTGAGATATCGATTGGTCGATCGTTTGTGCTCGGTGTTCGCCAAGCGGAGGGTCGTAAAATGCGTGACGTATGTGTAGGACTGCGTTGCAGACAAAATCGATAGATAGATAGATAGAAAGAGCGAAAGAGAGAGAGAGAGAGAATGAGTGTTGGGTATGAATCACTTACAACACGTAGGGCGCACAATAGTGTGCCTTATTGAGGACCATTAAATGACGTTATCAAGCTCCTGTGTAACATTTTTCCAAACAAACGACCCTGACGTGTCCCCTGTGAGGTTGGGTCACTTGATAAGGGTGAGATATGAGCGGTAGGGCTTTTCTATTACCATCACAAATTAGCACTCTCTCTCTCTCTCTCGGTCTTTCGTTCTCTATCACTCTTCCGATGCAACGATAGTACATTCTAGACGGCAACTGCTACCGACCGACCTAATCCAACCCCAATGTATTTACACACACACAATGTAACGACCACGCGACGCCAGCCGGTATAACGAACGGGGCCACCAGGCTGCCGCCGCCCAGACGAGTCAGCATGATTTGCATATCGTAAAACAAATCGCGAAGGAAAACGCGCGCATCCCCGGAATATTTATAAATCTCAACCGTCCGTCCGTCCGTGTTTGTGTGTGTGTGTGTCTCTCTCTATGTGTATTGTTGCTATTTCCAAGGCGACAGGCGTGGTGGGGGAGGGGGATGGTTTTGTATACAAAGTGGTAAACAAACACACCGCGGCCCCGTTTGAATTCGTCTTATCCCCCTCCCTCAGCAAAATGCGCCGGTGTTGCGACGGCGGAAGCAACTGCAGCAACAACAGCCTGCAAAAGACCCCCAGACAAGGTGTGAATCGCGCGACACACGCAATGACAAAGCAATGGGCTGGCGCTAAAACTTTGTCAGGCGCCTTTGTGCAAACTTTTGCTGAGCTTCTGCCTTTTATTCTGTAAGTGCCAGAGTGAGAAAAGGGTTTTACACTAGAACGGCCAATGGTAGCCCGCCTCTAGGGGACTTACGACGGGATATTAACTCTAGCTGGGATATACTAACGTGGATGTACCGATCCTCAGGCATAAGCGTTGGGTACTTTTGCATCTTCACTGTCCCTTCTTTCTTGGTAGAGAGCGAAGGATCAAACAGGAGCACGGGGTAGAGAACGATACATCCACGTAGCAAACAAAAATCGTGTAAAAATTATATTACTGTATTTTAGCGTGTATAACGACCTCCCTTGAAAACTACGAAATATTTTTGAAAATTAAAAAAAAAAAAAACAAATTAATTTCATTTAATTGAAAAACAAAAAAATCCATGTTATCATGTTGATTCACATAAAATTTGTTTTTTTTTTGTCGTGCTTCTAGTAAAAGCGAATTAAAAGCCATCAATTTAGCTTCGCATTCTTTTGATTTTTTTTTTCTGAGCATGTTTATTTTTCGACCTTTTGCTGAAATGGGTCCTTTCTGTGAATTTGTATTATCAATTTTAAGAGCACCAATTGTTTCTTCAGTTTCCAAACCTCTTTATTTTCCCTTATGCTTTTCTTTGGCAATACTTCTTGCTTTTATTTACCGATGCACCAGATTACATTTGTAAGTTATTGAGTGTAAAGTCTCAGGAGTAATTCAAAAGTTATTAGCCGTGTATACGTTGTGTAACGATCCCTTTAAACTTATTTTGTTCATTTTCGCCCTAAAAAAGGGTCGTTAAACTCGCTAAGATATGGTCTGATATTTCATTACACAAGCTGAAAACATTATTACAGACCTTATTTGACAGATCCCCGCATTAGAATCGAAATTGCATATGCAACATGAAGAACTCTATGCCGAAGACATTGTTTTATTTTGCGACGATACGCTCTTATTTGGATTATGTGGTTCTTCCTAAAAAAACAAAATTCTCCTTGTTAAGCCGATAGACGATCGCTGCGAGCAATTTTGGATCCTACCAAGGTCCTGGAATCCAGATCCAAAGACATCCTGTGTTGCATAATTATTGCCATTCAAAACCGCTAGTTTTATTGCGCATTTAAGTGGAGGTTGTTTTGTTGTTGTTTTGTTTGTAATGATCAAAAAGAGAGTTTAGGACCTGTTGGAGCCTCATTCGTCTTTATGTCTGCGATGGCAGACTGAGCTGCTTTTACAAGTATTGCTTGTGGTTTTTGAAAGATACTGATGATTTAATGATGCACAATGCCAACAAATTAGTTTTTATGGGTCCCAGAGGACGCAATGATTCCTGCAATCTTGCGAAGACATCTGAAGAAGACATCTTTTCTACACTTTTAGCATGCCCTATCAATTCCCCCCGGGGGTTAGGGATCGAACCGTTGTCGCCTGCCTTGCTAGATTAGTCCCCATTTTTGCCGTTAGGACCACCAAACCGGCACCCAACACTTTGCAAATGCTGCTTTCCATAGCTAAATGCAAACCCCGAACCATTTGCACCCGCGCGGTCGTTCTAGTGCAATTTAGTGCCGCCACTTCCATCCCCCCGCCGTCCTCCGTTGTTGCTGGTGTGATGTGTGCTCTCGTAAACCAACAGCTCTGTGTGCGTGTGCGTACGGATGCGCGCGCCCGTGTGTGTGTGTGTGTGTGGTGAAGGCTTTTTTGTAGCGGTGTAACGCGGTGTGGGTAACGCGTGCGCTTTCGCGTGCCACACACACGTGCCGTCACACGTTCAGGGTTTTTGGGCGATTTGTTTTGTTTTTTTTGTGTGCTAATGTTTTGCACATCGACCGACCAGTGTGTGTGTGTCACGTTTTGTCAGTGCAGCGTGCAATGTTGGCTTTGGGACGATGATGATGATGCATGATATACACAGCAATGCTCCTTCCCTCCCTCCCTTCTCCGTCTTCATGGGGGATGTGAGAATTACCGACACGAACACGCCGCTCAGCGTTCAACCCGTACGGCTAAACACACGTGGAAACACTCCAAGAGCACGCACACACACACACACATGATGTGATGGAGGACGGGGGGGAGGGAGGCAAGGCGCCAACATACCGGGGAATGCGAACTGCAGATAAAAAACTGCCCTAGAGCAGCGAGAAACAGCCGGCCGACGGACACATCCACACGACAGCTAGTAAGCTCACGGAAGTCTCAGCAAGCGGGTCCCCCCGAAGTCCCAAACTCTAGAAGTGATGAGGGTAAGATACTTCCTTACAGTTTTAGGAAAGTGTAGTAGAAGAGGGGTTAGAGTGGAAAGCTTGCCCTTTGTTTCGCATTTTTCTCCCGTCCGGTTCCGTTTTTATGTTGCTGACGGTGGCTCCAGTTTGTGGCTGTTTACGTGTCAGACTATGTGTGCGTATGCATGTGTAATGCAAGTGCAGTGCCAACGTGTCCTGGGCCCGGCATCTTCACTTCCTGGAAGGCTCGCCTACAATAACATTGCCCATTAGCGCGTCCCGTCAATCAAACCGCACCATTAAGTGCCGTTTAGAGTTAGAGGTGGTGCGACAACAACAACAAAAATAACCATTCCAAGCTGCAAAGCTTGTTTGTTTGGTTGTTTTGTTTCGCTCACACCTCACATCCGCATGTAGTAGTGCATCGATCAGCAGCCCTCCTCGACTTTCAAAACCGCATTTGAGCTTCAAACGCAATCAATCCTCTCGAGATATGGCGTCGATAACGCGCACTGTATGTGTATGGGTGTGTGTGTGTGTGTGCGTATTTTTTTTGTTAGAAGTGTCCCACCCCCTCCCCCTGGACTGAACTGGATGGAGTCAAATATTAGTCAAACTGGGGATGTGTGCGTGCGACTCCATCAGCTGATAGTGCGTGGCAGCTGTATGCGACTGAAAAGGGAGAACGAGAGGCCTTTGCATGTGTGTGTGTGTGTTTTTTTTTTCTCCCGTAGAAACACACACTGCACCGCATTTGATGTTTGTGCATCCAAAAGAGCGACCTTGTCACAATACCTGTGCGACCAAAGCGAGTCGTAATAGTGTAATTGATACAGAGAGAGAGAGAGAGAGAGAGAGTGTGAGAGAGACGGAGGCAATGGAATGCAGAGATGGGGAAGGAAGGGAATTGTTTGTTTTTTTTTTTGGTTCGCTCCTCCTCCCAGGAGCCAAGATGAGTCATTTGCACAATTGCATTGCTCGATTGCACCCCGCACACAGAACCAAACACCGTCCACGTTCCGTTTGTCAAACTCCGCCAAGCACAGTTTTTTGGCTCAATTGGCTCAAACACATCTTTTAGTTTTACGAA
The DNA here is from genome assembly GCF_017562075.2 of Anopheles merus. Lineage (NCBI taxonomy): Eukaryota > Metazoa > Arthropoda > Insecta > Diptera > Culicidae > Anopheles > Anopheles merus. The sequence goes on along the minus strand of NC_054081.1, from coordinate 9,955,137 downwards.
TTTTGAGTAAAACCAAAAGTAGGTCAAAATAGCTGTGGCGACGGTGTGAAAGTCGAAGAAAAGATCATTTCATTGCCAGCAAAAGTTTTGAGACCGGCCGCAGTGAAAGTGCTCCCAAGCGAGCGGAAGGAAAAGGAAAGAACCATAAACAAGCAGATAACGGATAGCAGCGATAACGAGAGCGAAGCGCTAGAGAGAGAGAGAGAGAGAGAGAGAGATGCTTAGCGATGTGAGAATGATGTGCGAACGATGGATGTAAAACGTCCAGAAGCGTCCGATTAGAACGCGTAGATATGTGAGTAATCAGTAATGGACGGAATTGAATACGAACGGAGCGATTGTGTCATACAGTATAGAAAGAGAGTTAGAGTTAGAGATAGAGATAGAGCGAGAGAATAGAGAGAGAGAGAAAGAGAGAGAGAGAGAGAGAGAGAGAGAGAGAGAGAGTATTTCGGATGCTTAGCTGATGATTTAATGTATATCTCGCATCAAAAGTACGGCCAACAAAAAAGGGTCAATCTGGAGCGATATACTTCAAGAGCGCGAGAGTGAGTTGATCTAAAATTCCACACACACGCAAGAAAAACAAAAACATACCAATAAGAGAGAGAGAGAGAGAGAGAGAGAGAGAGAGAGAGAGAGAGAGAGAGAGAGAGAGGCGCCCCGTGGAGACTCTAACGGATGGATGCAGAGAGGTATACCATACGGTTTCGAGAGATTCCAGTCCTTCTCCCTCTTCCCGGCAATGCGTACGCGAAGATTGTGGACAGTGTGCGTGCAAGGTGTAGTGCGCTGGTAATGAAAGGTGACGCAGTTCATCTCGGCGTCATCCGCACGTTCCCGCACCCTGAGGTTGGTCCTGTGCCTTCGCTCCAGTCCACAAGTCCGCCTGGCGTACCAGTCGCGCCCTGTGTCATCTCCAAGACGCGACACTTTTTGCATCCTCGTCCCCGTGAACCGAAAACCAGACGCACCAGACCGGGAAAGCTCCGGCCCTCTCCGTGTGACAGCTTCCAGTCTCCCGCTCGCCCTCCTAGCAGGATATCTTGCGCTCCCGCAACAGCTGAACACGCACTCCACCGGCCCTCAAACGGCTCAGTCCAGCGTGGACAGCGCTGGCAGAGGAAGTCTCTCGGAAATCGATAAAATTTCACTCCATCCCCCCAAAATTCTCTCAATTGCGTCGTCCAGTCCAGCGGGTGACTTTCCACCCATTTGCCATCGTGGTTTGGTGTCGGCTTTGATGTGTTTCTTTCGTCTCTCTCTCCCTGTGTGTGTGTGTATGTGTGTTTTGTTTTGTGTACTTGTGCAAAGCCGTAGTGCTCAAACATCTGGTGCATTTTCAGTTACAGCGTTTCGGAGCCAGCGTACGGTGTGTAGTGTAGTGTAGCTCTCTCCCTAGTCAAGTACACAAGTGCGGGCCAAAGTGTCTCCGAAACATTATCTTACGAGGCTCGCAAACGCAAAGAGCAAACACGATCACTCGGTTGTTTGAGGTCGCAAACCTGTTGAAGTGGGAGGATACGGTGGCTTCGTCCAGTCCACCTGCGCGTCTTCAACCTCACCCGAAAGCGGGGGTCACAGCAAACCGACGCCGGCCGTGAGCAGTGCTGCCCTTCTTAGCTGGCGTGCGCGATGACCAGCACCAACGACTACAATTCGCGGAAGCGGTTCGCCTTCGATATCGACATGGAAATTGAGGCGGAAACGACATCCAAACTAAAGGCAGGTATGTATCCCAGTATTTTCCCCCAGCTCATTGATGCCCCATGCAGTGGTGCAGTGGTCAAGTAGTTGCAGGCTGCAGCTACATGTCCAACCGGGCCTAAAAGCTCCTCCAAAGTGAGCCCCTCTCGAGTACGGTTGACACGTTTGTGTTCTGTTATAAGTACAACCACTAGTCACAGATAACCAAGTCCTCCAACAACGTCGGAACCTTAAACTACGATTGTTGTGGTTAGTAATTAAGGAGAAGTTGAAGATTCTGCAATCAAATGTGAAGAGCTAGTTGCCCCATAACGTCTCCAATCCAAACAGGCTTTGGAAGATGTTCAATTGCGGACGTCTGCAAGGGATTACTTTCGCCCTGTTTTGAAGTCTATTCCAGGGAATCCAAATACTCCAAACATTTGGTATTGTCAATGCCACTATCAGAGACTAGTCAAGACATATCTCCAGTGATCTGAATCTGGAGATCTGAATTCATTCAATGTCCGAATGTCCCAAAATACAGCCAGTCCAGAATAGATTTGATGTCACGACCCTGCTCTACGGGGGCGCAATAGCGCTACACGGAATATTCCATATGCCGCCCCTGTGCTCTCACCACGCCATGTGCACACCCGTTCGGCATCTGATCCCACACCAGTGCCTATCCATACTCCATTAGCTGCATTAGCTGTTTTTGTTTTTTTGTGAGCGCTAAATTTAGGACAGTTTTGCTGGTATTTCGATGTGCCATTGCCTCCAATCATTTCCATTATGTTTATACAGCACCAGAGTGTGGGGGGAGAATGACACACACACACACTTCGGTTTGGTTTGGCATTCGGCCGACAAATGGGTGCGAGCTTATCGCTTTGATGTGTCGTCGTGGTGGCGTTGGGCGGCCCTTAAACCTAAAGCAGTGGGTAAACCAAGGCGTCGCACCAACCCGAAAAAATGAACGTCTAACGCGAGTGTGTATGTGTGTGCGTGTGTCTCGGTTGGGAAGAAATAAAAAGGTCAATGAAGGGTCCGTTAATAAAGCCATAAAGCCGTCGGGTGTGGAATGTCGTCGGGCGGAGATGGCTCATTCGAGCTTGATAACCTGCTCCAATGTTTCCCACCAATAGCCAGGGAAAGCGGGCCACTCATTTGAATAACACGACCTGTTGGTGAAGGTTGACTCAACGCATCCTCGCAACGCGAGGGCCCAGCGATACCCCGTACACCAAGGACATGGAAAGGGCAACGACCGTTCCAAAAACCGTTCCATCGTTTTCCAGCAATTCCTGCCGGTGCCGTGCGCGCATTCAATCAATCAATCAATTTTGATCGTTTTGTCATTTGGAAGTTGTACTCGGGGCGACACTTCCAACCGTTGTGCGTTCCAAGTGTCCAAACACGCTACCCAAAGCTGCCAAGACGGAAGAAACGCAGCGTCGGCAGAACGCAGCAAAAATCCGCCGAGTCCACCGAAAACACTGCGTGCCTCCCCATCGTTGGGAGCGCAAAAACACCCCGTCCGTCCTGTGTACACGTCGGCTCCATTTGTCACGCTTGGTGACGCTTGGCAAACGTTCAACTGTCAGATAGAGTGAGGTGTGGGGGGCTTAATATCTGACACCATCGAGGCAAGGAATGCACTCGCACTCTACACACACACACACACACACACGTATTGCAGTGCACATTAATTAGCAGCTAGGCGTGGAATTATCCCGCAAAACACACCGCGCACACAGCACGCAAGCAGCGTTGGGGGACATGGACGTGCCCTTTCGGACGTAGAAAGGCGGGCGCAACATTCTGCCCGCGTGCCAAAAATGGCAAACAGGGTCCCCTGCCTCCCTCGGTATCGCTTAATTGTTACCGATTCGAGGTGTTTGCCGGCGATTAATCGAGAAACCGCACGATGACACGATGCACGATTAATTAGCGCGAATCGATACGGTTAATCCGGACACGGGCGCTCGATAACGCCAGTGGATCGAATAAATAGAAAATCCTTTGCACTGTGGTACGTCACACACACACACTCTCCTTTACCTGGTTGGAGATGACCTTCAGGGTTTTTGAAATTTGCCCGCGCGTCACGTTGAATAAATGGCAGAACGGCAGAAGTAGACGCAGACTGCCAAACTGCTCTGTGGCTAGAATTACCACCCCCTTCCACCGCTCAGCAGTTACTAATGAAGACAAAAATTGAAATTCGAACTGAATTGCCGTGTGTGTGTGTTAGTGATGATAAACATGAAGTTTTGGCCGGGATCAATTCCGATTAATTTCAAAGATTTCTGGAATCGATTTCGAAACAGTAGATCCGGAATCAGTTTTCGAAATCAACTTCGGAATTGGCTCCAGAAGCGGAATCAACTCCGGAATTGGCCCCAGAATCAGCTCCGGACTCAGAATCTGGAACTTCTGAATCTGATTCTGAATCTGGAGTTAATTTTAATTTCAGAACCGATTATGGTTCCGATTCCGGAGCCAATTTCAATTCCAGAGCCAATTTCGATTCCAGAGCTGATTTCGAATACGGTATCAGAATTTGCTACAGAATCACAATTCGTTTCGGAATTAAAATCGACTCCGGAATCATCTCCAAAATCAGCTCCGGACTCAGAATCTGGAACATCTGATTCCAAAACTGATTCTGAATCCGGCGTTAATCTCAATTCCGGAACAAAATATGAATCCGATGCCGGAGCCGATTTCAATTCCAGAGCCAATTTTGATTCCAGAGCTGATTTCGAATCCGGTAACAGAATTGGCTACGGAATCATAATTCGTTTCGGAATTAAAATCGGCTCCGGAATCAGCTCTAAAATCAGAATCACCTCTGATTCTGATTCTGGAGCCAATTTCGGTTCAAGAACCATTTCTGATTCCGATGCCGGAGCTGATTCCGGAACTGATTCCGAAGCCGATTCTGATTCCAGAGCCGATTCCACTTTCGGAATCAGAATCGGTTCCGGATTGACTCCGAAACACACCCAGAATTCCCACCACTAGTGTGTATGTGTGTAGTTCGTCGTTACCGGAAATACCCCTGATATGGCCCATTGTAGCCAAAACAGTACTCCTGAGCGTCGCTACGGACGTCTAATTGCAGAATCAAATTACTCGCGCAGAGCGCAGAGCGGTGGATTACTACGTCCGTTCAGCAACATTGTGGCACAGCAGTCTAAAAATAGACACCCGAAAGATTCCTCCGACCCTTCCCCAAAATGCCGGTAGCTCTGCTGCTGCAGCATGCATCAACCTGTGCCTCACCTCGAGATATCCTGTTGCCATGGAGCTACTGTCACCCCCGGTTTCGTGAACAGCTGCCGGAAGTTGTTGACCCCCCCGGTGAGAGGCCGGTTCCGCAACGGCAACATTCGTCCGGACCGAACCGGCTGCCAGTGTGGCCTGGTTTATTTCAAAGTAAACAACCGACGTGCACGGTAACGACGGCGTCGACGAGACGCAATTTCGCCGGCTGCAAAACAAAGATGCTGTTTTTCATTTTTGCTCTTTGTTCGGCTAAAGTAGATCAGCTGAGTACCGAGGGACGCGGCGAGGACACAGGAACACGATGAGGCACCCACTGTTTAGATTCAGAAGTAAAACAAACTACGCTCCATGGGGGGATTGCTGGGATGCTCCGATGGCATTGCGAGACATTGGGACATTCGTTCGGAAGTTCATTCATAACAAAGTCATCCACCGCCCCTCGCAGGCCTTTGTGGGGCGAGTGGGGTGACCTGAATAGGCAGCGCACACAAACATGATATACTGCTTGAAGATATATTGCCTCGCACACCACGCTTGCCCTCCGCACAAACGTTCGTGTGAGACCCGTGATTCCCATCGTGTTTCTGGGCGAACGGTGGAATGTTTTATCAATATCTCCAAAGCGCACCATACAACCAGCCAATGACGCCGGTAGCACGCTCTGTGTGTGTCTGTGTGTGTGTGTTGCGACTTCTGCTGCCAGCCGGGTCTGGGCACGGTGCAAGTGAGAAAGATCATCACACGCTAACCCGGATTGATTGGAGGCTACCAAAGGACCTACCCGTGGACCTAAGGTGGGAAGAGTTGTGAACGATGAAGAGATAGCGCACTCACCTGCCCGATGCCAGTGCCCGATGTGACGTTCGGCCGGCACATTAGCCCAGCCCTGTGCGAGAAGCGGCCCTTTCGCCAGTCGGAAACTTCCTCTGCAGCCCGGCAGCTGACAGCATGCTGTGGCGACGGGTGTACTTGCGACGCAGCCGTCACCTCGGTGTTACGTAAAATGGTGCTCCAGGAGTGCTGGAGATCGGCGACACATCGCAGCCAGTGCTTGGAAACGGTGTCGACAAGAACCTTCGGACAGACTTCGGAGTGGAAAGTGCGAATGTACACGTGTGGCACGCAGTGTGACGCCCGCTTAGAAACGTTCACGCGTGCGCACGCCCTTGCTTACGTGTGTGTGTGTGTGTGTGTTTGCGTCTTGCAAAGAAAGTCGAATCAGTGCCTCAGATTGGTCGTACTGCGGTACACTTCCCGTATTCCGCGTCCTGCAACGATAAGCGCCCGGGAATAGTAGGATCACAAGTAAAGAGGGTTTTACCTTTGCTCACCCTCCAGCAATAGAAGTGATAATAAAATTATCTTATCGGCGCTAATTGCGCGTGGTGGTAGTTGGAGGATAAATCGCCCGCCGCGGCCGGGGAAACCGAGTGGTCAGTGCCGATCAGTCGCTCTCGTGTACGTGTCGCGGTGACTTGTCCAGGTGTAGCCTCACGCAAAACCCGGCATTACCCCCGGGCTGTGTTTGTTGATCAGGTCCGCCGGCTTCAGCTCGGATTTCTCGGACATCGTTTTCTCGTGCACTGTACCGCTGTCACGACGCATCCTCCATCCCCCGGCAGGGAGAGAACCTTAACCGGATCCGGCCCGCGACCGAAGGGGGAGAAGATACACGAGATCTAAATTTAGGACTTCGCACCCGAGTAACCTCCGACGGAACCGACGCCCCTCGCTCTGTATTGGCCATTGGCACCGAACCAGCACACACACAGTCACACAGTCACACATACGTTGCACGGCTGACAGCTGACAACAGCAAACACACGGCGTCCTACCTACCGTTTGCGTATCTACATCTCAGGGTTTTGTGTCTGTTGCGCGCTCAACCAACTGCTCGCGACCGGCGAAAAGAAGGGGATAGGACCTCTCGCAAGGGGTAGTGTTGTTGTTGTTGTTTTTTTTTTGTTCTCAGTAAACTCGGCAGCAGTCTGCCAGTCCGGTTCGGTCTGCGCTCGCTGACGGCGATCAAAGATATCTGTGGATCTCTGTGACCATCGTGTGCGCGCGTTCTGCCGCCTCCTGAGGTTCCTGAGGTTGTTCGGACTGTGTGTTCTGTGTGTCTGTTTGTTTGTTTGTTTGCTTTGGCACGCTCTTCCGGCCAGCAAATTCCAGTGTTGCAGTGTGCAACACTCGTGTGTGTGTGTGCTTTTTTGGAAATAACTCGTGAGGTCACAAGGTGCGCTAAAGATGAGTGCTCGCGGTGTGCTGCTGAAGTGCGATATGAACTCGTCGTTCGATCAACCAGATCCGGCAATCATGTCAATGTCGCCCCGATCACCCGCCATCCTGCTCAACGACTTCTTCTCACCGGAAGGTTAGTATTTTTTTTATCGTCATTAGAGCGAATGTGGCCCCAAGAACGGGAGAGAGATCCACCTCTTCTTTCTCCTGTTCGATCTCCATCTCCTTGCTTTCTTAGTAGCCGCCGCCAAGATCACGATCCGACATGTAAAAGATGTCGGAAACATTAAAAGAGACAGAGAATGAGCGTGTGTTTGTGTGCGTTTGAGGCAGAAGAAAAGCCAGGAAGAAAAAGGCAAAGCAGTGTGGCAATAAAACAGCACGTTATTAACTGCCGCATTACAAAATGGGGCAAATTCTTCACCGAGATCACAACCAAAAGCCGCGACGACGCATTTCGCAACACGATCGAAAAGCAAGATGGCGTTCGTTTTTGTGTTCCTACGAAGTGCGAGAATGCGTCACCATCTCCAGAGCGCGGTGGCCACACGAGTGTCTGACTGAGTGTGGTTCTTGTTGGAGAGTCTGTTGTTTACTAAGCGATAGGTCTCAGCTAGAGATGTGCTCTTTGAAGCGCACTCACGACGCCGATCCGACCCTGGCTATTGTTAGTCCGGTTTCAACACTGGCAAAATCGGAACCACTAGTTCCGCCCTGAGTCGGAGTCGTTCGGAGTTTTTAGGATTGATTCGGAGGTGTCCGGAGTCGTCCGGAGTCCTTAGACCGAGACCGTTTAAGAAGTCCGAAAAGGGAAAAAATACCACGAAATAACTACGGACAACTCTAGACGACTCCAGATGACCCCAGATGAACTCCAGATGACTCCGGACGACTCCGAACAACTCTGGACGACTCCGTCTCTAGGCGACTCCGATTCTGGACGACTCTGGGTGACTCCGGATGACTCCAGATGAATCCGGACGACTCCGAAAGGCTCCGGATAATTCGAAACTACCCTCCCTGGGCGAAACTACCCTCCAGAGTCGGTGCCGAAATTGTCGGAGTCGGATCGGAGTCGTCTCCGGATGTTTGCCAACTTTACCCATCACTAGTCTCAACATCGTCTACCGCTCGAACGGCCCCTAATCAGCATCAGGGGGTCGCTTCTTATCGCTTCTCTCCGCTCAAGCCTCGCGATGGCCATCTTTGTTTACTAGCCACACACAGGAGGCAGCGAGTAGCACGCCGATGCAAGCGTTCGCTTCCGACCGTTTTTCCTTCATTTCCTCCCCCCCGATGATGGGTTGGCGGCTCGGACACGGACAGTCTACTGCAAGCTGTCGGTACTGGTGGACGCGCGGGACAACTATTGGGTTTTAACTCGAGAGAGCACAGCCAAACACGCCATGAGCCAAAGGAAAAGGGAGATAAACTTTAACAAGCAGGACTCGCGCACCCTGCTGCAGGTGCTCGAGGACCAGAAGCTGATGGAGGCGATGAAGCAGTCGCGGCTGGCGCTCGAGGGCAGGGCGTCCTTCGCGCCATTAGCGCTCGATGACGCCGACGAGCTCGGTACGGCAAAGGAGGGCTTGACGAGGAGGACTACAAACGTAGAACTAGTAGCAGCAAGGGGAAGCTGTTGGCTTGTTTTTTTTTTATTATTGTAATAATGTTTACCTTCTATTTTGTTTTCCTTCTCTCTTCCTCCTCTCGTTCTCTCTCTCTCTCTCTCTCTCCACAGTACAGGGTAACGAGTCTCCGGCGGGACATGCCGGTGCCGGTGGAGGCGGTGGCGGCGGCGTCGGCCCTGCCGGTGTACTTAGCGGTGCACTCAGCCTGTCCCAGGAGGACATCGTGGGCGTGCTGCCGAACGAAATATCTGCCCCGTACGAGGTGCCCCAGTTCCCGATCGAGCAGATCGAGAAGAAGCTCCAGCTGCAGCGCCAGCTGAACGCCAAGTAAGTTCTGAACAGGAAATGCAACCAACAAAAAAAAAAGAGAAACCAATAACAACTAAAACTGCGTTGCGCAATTGGAGGGACTGGACCCTGGGCAAGGGGTTGGGCGTGCTGCCGATAATCGAAAGACCACTGTCTTGGGTGGCAAAAGATGAGCGATGAAGGTTTTGCGTTTTTCGCGCCCTCCCGGGGGAGAAGCCATGCTACTCCAGTTTTGTCTTCTTCGCTGACATTGAAGGCCACGCACGCACGCGAACGTACTGGTACTGCTTGGCGTCATTCGCGTGTGAAACAGGGCTGCCAGGACCCAGGAAGGGTTTGTTTGTGTGTAGGTGTGTGTGTTGTGGTCATTTAATCCAATTTAACAAAAGAACGGTCAAACTCCCCCGGCGGGCAAAAGGACGGCAGTCCACACGGCCAGTGCGTCTCGGCGAGCGATGTTGGGCAGTGCGAGCGATACGAAGAAATGGCTGTCCGAGCGCGACCTGCTACGGTTAGTGTCGGTGTTCCCAGCGGTCGGCGGTGCCTCCTGTTATCTGTGTTTTTTGGGGTGGTTTTGTCTGGAGAAATTCGTCCGAAACGCGGATTCCGTGTGCCAAAAACACGCAAACCGCGGAAAGTTACAACGACATGTTGGTTATGGCCTACGGTTTAATCTTGAAGCTCTTGGAGTCGGACACGTCTGTCAGACTTGCCTTGATAAGCATCATTCAACACACCGACACACGTATACGCGCGAGCGAGGTGATAACGACTCACACAGACTCCACCGAGAGGCAGAGCGCGCATCACATCAACCAACTACCTTCAGTTGCAAAAACATATCTCTTCCGTGTGTTTTTTGTGCGTGTGTGTGTGTGTGTGTCTGGCTATTTTTGCACTCGAACTGTGCACACACCGTGTCCCAAGCCGCGGGCTGTCCCGTTCGGGTGTCGGGGACGTTGATAATTAGTGAATTGGAAAATCGCTTGACCGATCAATTAACCAATCGATCCGTGAGTGTGGTGTGTTGGCTACATAATGCCTTCCCACCGTCCCGCAAAAGCCCCAAACCCCGGCCCACCCCCACCATCCTCATGGAAGGGTGGGTGACGCTGGGGTATACTGTTCAGTACAACACACCGCGCTCAGTACGGTCCGGCAGCTCGAATCGTGCAGTCGTCGTGGTGGTCGCCGCCCCTGCTTTGTGCGTCCTGTGCCTGAACTCTCCTTCTTCTTCTTCTTCTTCTTTTTCCTCCTTCTCTTCTTCTTCTTCGCACACACACCAACATACAGGGTGATGGAGCAGGACCGGCACTCGATCGCACCGGAAGTCCACCCGGACGAGCAGCTGCCGTTCGACGAGCATGACTTCGTCGCCCACTTTCAGCGCGTGTCGATCTCGGGCGAGGACACCAGCGGCGTCCCGCTGGACGATCTCGAGCGGGCCTCCACGCTGCTGGTGAAGGCGCTCGAGCTGCGCGAGAAGTACATGCGCAACTCGCACCAGGCGTTCCCGCAGACGACCGCCCGCTTCCTCAAGTCGACCCACTCGAGCACGATCACGCACCAAGAGCGCAAATCCATCGCGGGTAAGTAAGCTGGTGATTGGGGGGGGGGGGTTTGATGGGAAAGGGCATTAGGAAGGTGAAGATAGGTGAAGGCCCCCGAAGCAATTAGTTTTTGAGGGTAGATTTCATTACGTTTTTTTTAATCATTTCCAATTCGGTTTTTCTAGTTTTATTTTCTTCATTTGAAATTCTCCATTTTTTTCCTCTTTCACTCTTCTATTCTATTTTTAAAAGTTATTTGTTCTTTTTTTCAATTGTTTTGGAAATATTTTTAACGTTTTTTTCTTCTTCTTCTTTTTACTATTTTACATTTTTGCTTTTTACAACTCTTTATTTCTCTCTTTGGTATCTTCGCGGCACATACACGTGTGCCACCCTTAACGTGCACCGTTTTCTTTTCTTTTTTTGCCGGTTATCTCTCTCTTTATCTCTGTCTTTCGATCCTGCCGTACTGGTTAGTTGTAATTTTTTTTGTTTTATTTTGTTTTTGTTTTACTCTTGTGATTTTTTTTTCCTCTCTGTTATGTTTCTTACTCTTGTTTTGTTTTTTTTTCGCTTTTTTTCTTTCCACTCTTCCGGTGTTTTGTTCTTTTTGTGGATCTATGAGTTTTATATCTTTTTGTCACAGTGTCTTACCCCATTCCATTTTATAGTCTTCTTTTTACTAGATCATCTGTTCATCTAGTTTGTTCGTCTTTGTTGTGCTCTAATTTCCATCGCACCGTTTGTTCTCTGCCCTTGTTTTATGTCTTCTTTTTTTTCTTACTTTGTTTGCTTAACATGTTTCATGCAAGTACCTTCACTACCTCAATATCCCGGTTTCGTTGTACTGTTCTGCAAGCGAACACCGACACAGCAACGAACATCCCTGTCCCGTTTCGGCCTCTTCCGTGTGGGTTGCGTAGCTGTAGTTCCCTCTGGACTGTTGGTTTTGTTGTTTTTGTTGTTGTTGTTGTTGTTGCACTGTAATCTAATCGCCCGAGAAGCCGAGCCGAGATTGGGGCTAGCATGAGATTAGCCAATGTTTGCCTGTTTCGCTTGGGACACAGGCAGTGCCCCCAAAAAGGATGTCTCGCCATTTAGGATGTAGGTCGCCCTGACCCAAACGACTTCGTTCACTGACCGAGGATTTTTCTTCCTCTTCTTTCCTTATCTCACCACACACACACCCACACACACACACCCCGTCCAGACCATCCAGTCAATCCGCCCCAGAGCACGCAGTCGCCGTGGGTGGTGGAGATACCGGAGGATCTGAACTACAGCATCCGCCCGGTGCACGGCGTGTTCGAGGTGTTCCCGACGGCCGAGTCGACCGAACCGCTGCCCTACCAGTACACCCGCCTGCCCGACTTCGTGCAGGACATGCAGATGATGTGCTCGATGATAGCGGACGGGCCGCTCAAGTCGTTCTGCTACCGGCGGCTCAGCTACCTCTACTCCAAGTTCCAGCTGCACGTGCTGCTGAACGAGCTGCGCGAGCTGGCCTCGCAGAAGGCGGTCCCGCACCGGGACTTTTACAACATCCGCAAGGTGGACACGCACATCCACGCGGCGAGCTGCATGAACCAGAAGCATCTGCTGCGGTTCATCAAGAAGACGCTGAAGAACAGCGCGGACGAGGTGGTGACGGTGACCAAGGGTACGCCGATGACGCTCGCGCAGGTCTTCCAGTCGATGAACCTGACCACGTACGACCTGACGGTGGACATGCTGGACGTGCACGCGGACCGCAACACGTTCCACCGGTTCGACAAGTTCAACGCGAAGTACAATCCGATCGGCGAGTCGCGGCTGCGCGAGGTGTTCCTCAAGACGGACAACTACCTGAACGGGAAGTACTTCGCGAACATCATCAAGGAGGTGGCGAGCGACTTCGAGGAGAGCAAGTACCAGAACGCGGAGCTGCGGCTCTCGATCTACGGCAAGTCGCCGGACGAGTGGTACAAGCTGGCCAAGTGGGCGATCGACGGCAACGTCTACTCGGACAACATCCGCTGGCTGATACAGATACCGCGCCTGTAGTAAGTAGTGCTGTGGGTGGTGGTGGTGTCTCATCATCCTTTTTTTTGTGTTTGTGTTTAGCTCCTACCAATGAGATCATCCTTTCTGTTTTTTTTTCATCCCACTCCGCCCACAGTGACATCTTCAAGACGAATCAGCTGATGAGCTCGTTCCAGCAGATACTGGACAACGTGTTCAAGCCGCTGTTCGAGGCGACCAACAACCCGAGCAAGCATCCGGAGATACACACCTTCCTGCAGTACGTGATCGGGTTCGACTCGGTGGACGACGAGTCCAAGCCGGAGAACCCGCTGTTCGATGGGGACGTCACGCCGCCCGCCGACTGGACGGACGTGGAGAACCCGCCGTACGCGTACTACATCTACTACATGTACGCGAACATGACGGTGCTGAACCACTTCCGGGCGGCGCGCGGCATGAACACGTTCGTGCTGCGGCCGCACTGCGGCGAGGCCGGCCCGGTCCAGCACCTCGTCTGCGGCTACCTGATGGCGGAGAACATCTCGCACGGGCTGCTGCTGCGCAAGGTGCCGGTCCTGCAGTACCTCTACTATCTCGCCCAGATCGGCATCGCGATGTCGCCGCTGTCGAATAACTCGCTCTTTCTCAACTACGACCGCAACCCGTTCCCGGAGTATCTGGCCCGCGGGCTGGTCGTCTCGCTCTCGACCGACGATCCGCTCCAGTTCCACTACACCAAGGTAAGGCCACCGGACTCATCCACATTGCCTTGCGCTCGTGTGTCTGATCACCACCGTTCTTCTCCCGGGAACAGGAACCGCTGATGGAGGAGTACAGCATTGCGGCCCAGGTGTGGAAGCTCAGCTCGTGCGACATGTGCGAGCTCGCCCGGAACAGCGTGCTGATGTCGGGCTTCCCGCACAAGATGAAGCAGCACTGGCTCGGGCCGAACTATACGCGCGAGGGCGTCGCCGGCAACGACATTACGCGCACGAACGTGCCGGACATACGCGTCGCGTTCCGGTACGAGTCGCTGCTGGACGAGCTGGCCAACATCTTCAAGGTGAACAACGAGCAGAAGATGCAGTACGCGTCGCAGCAGTAGGTGCGGGAGGAGCGCTCTCCTCCTAACATCCTCCATTCATTGGACGCACACGCTTTGTGAACCGATCATCCCACGGTTTTGTGTTTTTTTTTTTACTTCCTGCTTGTTTGTGCTCGGTGTTTGCTACTTTTCTTCGGTTCTTCTTTTGTTTCTCCTTCTTCACACGAGCATCCGAGTAGGATCTTCCGTTGATTTAAGACACCTGAGCGCAGCACCAAAGCGGCATAACCTAACCGGAAGAGGCCACCCTCTCATCGCGCAGCTCGTTCTGTGTGCGTGTCTGCGCCTATTCTCATTAATTGTAATTTATAATACAAAACAACAGCAACCACATAACCACCACAAACCAAAACATTAAGAACCAATCGATGATTAAACAAAACACTCACACATACACAGTAACACTATATAAACAGTTAATAAAGTGAAATTATATACCAGTCTATATTGATACAGAGAACAAGACACAGAGCATTATATACAATTTATTGGGGTAGGTAAGTACAGACTAGTGATGGGTTAAGTTGATGCGGGACCTTTGAAATCATCTTGGAGCTGTCCACAGTCCAGAGAGTCATCAAGAGTTCGGAGTCCTGCGGAGTCGGCCAGAGTCGTCCGGAGTTTGAATCGCGCGGAGTTGGAGTTGTCCGGAGCCGGAGTTATCCGAAGTTGTCCCAAATCTTCTGGAGTCGGAGTTATTCAAAGTTGTTCGTGGTCATCCTGAGTTACCCAGAGTCGTCCGGAGTCGGGGTCACCCTGCGTCGGAGTCAACCGAAGTCGTCCGGAGTCGTGTGGAGTTGGAGTCATCCGGAGTTGTCCGGAGTCATTCGGAACTATTCGGAGTTATCCGAAGTCATTCGGAGTTGTCCAGAGTCATTCACAGTCATTGTTGTCGCAGTTCGAATCGGATTAACGATAGTCGGAGTTGTCCGGAGTCGTCTGGAGTTGAAGTCTTCTGGAGTCGGTGTTGTTGGAGTTGAAACCGGATTAACAGTAGCCGGAGATGTCCGGGGTCGGTCGGAATTGTCGGAGATGGAATCGGATTGACAATAGCTGTAGTTATTAACAATAGCCGGAGTTGTCCGGAGTCCTCTGGAGTCGGTCAGCTCGTCTAGAGTTGGATTCGTCTGGAGTCGGTGTTGTCGGAGTTGAAACCGGATTAACAATAGCCTGAGATGTCAGGAGTCAGTTGGAGTTGTCGGAGATGGAATCGGAATGACAATAGTTGTAGTTGTCCGTAGTCTTCCGGAGTGTCGGTTGGATTCGTCTGGAGTCGGAGTCTTCTGCAGTCGGTGTTGTCGGAGTTGAAACCGGATTAACAATAGCCGGAGATGTCGGTCGGAGATGGTATCGGATTGGCAATAGCTGTAGTTATCCGGAGTCGTCTGGAGTTGGAGTCTTCTGGAGTCAGTGTTATCAGAGTTGGAATCGGATTAACAAAAGCCGGAGTTGTCCGGAGTCGGCTGAAGTGTCGGTCGGATTCGCCTGGTGTCGGAGTTGTCGGAGTTAGAATCGGATTATCAATAGCCGGTGACGTCCGGAGACATCTGGAGTCTGTCGGATTTGTCTGGAGTCGGAGTTGGCAGAGTCGGATCAGCAATAGCCGGAGTCGGATCGGTGTCATGGGTGCGGTCCAGAGAGCATACCATTAGTTCAGAAAATGTTAAAAATCTAGAAAAATATAAATATAGCTACCATGAAAATCTGTACAAAACGTTAAAAATTTAAGTGGTTTACTGTATTTTAACATTACCTATTGCTTTTTACCGCCTGGTACTTCAAAAAACTCTTGTCCATTTACAACGATGGTTCGTCCGGTTCAATGAAGGAATTGTAAACGTCGCTTCCAACACATCGTAGAAGGCAGAATGCAAGAATCTACTGAAACATCCGGCATTAACAGCAGATGCTGTTATAGATCAGAGGTTTTCAACCTATTTGCATCTACCTTCACAATCCAATTATTGCCCAATTCACAAAGGTCAAAATTCCCACCCTGAGGGGAAATTTCTCAACGGTTGAAACCAAAGATATTGGATTTCGTGAGATGCCTCAGCAGCGTCGAGCGTGAAATAGCTTAAAGCATGACTGCTTTTTTGACCCGTTTTTCGCATATTGCAATGCCCTCTGTAGTTGCTGAATGTTTTATGTCTTCCGATTATCCTTACTTAAGGTTTTTGATGACATCTGTTCATCGCTAATTGATATAAGAAGAAAAATGTTCATCTTTCCCACTCTTCCCACATCTTCCCACCCAGCTATCATGCCAACGATGCTCTCAATTATGCTGTCATACTTTCAGTTTGAATGCTGCATTGTTGAACTATGCTATAATGACTTTGATCCTGTATTTATGAGAAGTGTCCGTCTTTACCTACCTTCCCGCTAGACTACTCTAGAAAACATTACAGAAATACGAAACGCAAATTCTGCGTTAGCTTGTTTGTTTGATTTTGTTTTTTTTATTATTATTATTTCTTTTGCATTCGTCCGTTGTCCGCTGCACGGAGCATTTGCAAAAAACAATAGCAGTTGATTTATACATGAATACATACGGCATAGTTACTATTGATTGTTGTGTGTTTGTGTTTGTGTTTTTGTCCTGCGTGGCGCGACCCACAACCCGCTCCCCCAACAGGACAGGAACCGCTCGTTGCTTCGGCCAGTGACAGAGTACTGCCCACTGATCGATGATTGCACTACCTTGAATACATTAAATCGTGACTAAAATCTTGTCCACCCCTGCTTCGAAGGGCGTTTTGAAGCGTTTTGAGTGATAAAATTAAAACAAAACAAAACAAAAACCTATAACACAGTAACGCTAACACATAGAGGATACGCTGGGCTAGTGGGGAGGCACGTACGCCTTGTCCCTTGTGAGCCCATGACAAAAAAATGCACACGTAAGCACCTGCCTGCACCGTTCCTTAAATAAAATCTGTATCGTTTCGCTTGCAAATTGACGTGGCGCTTTAAAAGGGCGAATTCATGCCGAGCTTGGTGCCAAAGTCTAGCCTTGCACGCCGTATGTAGCGATTGTTGACCCTAAAACAAGACAAAAAAAAAAACAAACACAGAGAGAACAATTATTTTCCATTCCGCAACTCGTCCAGCCGGCGCACACTCACTTGATTTCCTCCCACTTGAAGAACTCGCTCGCGGCAAAGGTGACGAACACGGTCAGCACGATGCCGAGCACGATCGGCCAGACGCGCTCCATCTCGCGCCACAGATGGTCGTCGGTGCAGAGCTGCAGCACGGCCAGCCCGAGATGCACCAGCAGCAGCAGGGCGACGACCGACACCCAGCAGAGGTTGGTGAGCGGGCTGCGCTTGAAGCAGTTGTAGTCGCGGTGCACGAACGACGCCGAGATGGTGACGAAGTGCAGCACGATGCCGAGCAGTATGAAGGAGCGGGCGACGTGCAGGTCGCCCGCCAGCGCCCGCTCCGTCTCGGCCGCGTCCCGCTGCACCACGGCCCGGGTCGTGCCGGCGGACGGGGCGTCCGCGAGTGATCCAGCGCCACCGCCACCACCACCGCCGCCGGCGAACAGCTCGATCGGGTGGGACAGAAAGGTGCAGTAGGCGAGCACCAGCACCAGGATGGCGAGCGCAAACTTGATGCCGTAGCACCACAGCACAAACAGCACCAGGCGGGAGCTGAGCGTCTTCTGCTTCTTGCCCGTCGCCCGCTTCATCAGCGCCGGATCGGGCTCGACGCGCAGCAGCGTGAGGGCGACGAGCGGCACCACGATGCACATCAGGTAGAGCGTGTGCAGCGGCACGACCATCGGCGGCAGGGACAGGATCGCGGTGACCGTGTTCATGATGGCGAGCGACGCGCCACAGCACGCCCAGTACTGCACGCAGCTCCACAGGCCGGCCATGAAGCGGCGCGACAGCTCGATCACCGCCACGATCGAGATCGGATCGTCCCGGCAGGTCGCGATCGAGCAGGAGATCGAGTTGAGGATGCGGCTGAGGTAGACCGGCGAGATGGTGTTGCACCGATCGGGCAGCGGCCCCTCCCGACGCTCCTTCTGTTGCTGATTTTCGGCGCTATCACCACCACCACCACCATCGGGCCGCAACCGGGCCCGGTTGTTGTAGATGTTCGACTCGCTGTACGCCGGGTACTCCTGGCAGACCTGCGGGTAGAGCGGCTCGATCGCGATCGAGCAGTCGCCCTGCAGGAAGATCTCCGAGTTGGAGTTGGAGGCGGACGAGCCGAGGCACACCACGATCTCGCCGTACTGCTGCATGATGTTGAGCATTTCGCGCGTCGCCTCCGCCGAGCAGTCGGTGAAGAGCGACACCAGCAGCGGCACGTTGTCCACGTGCTCCAGGTGCGGCCGGATGTTCTCGATGCCGCGCGGCAGCTTCGCCCGGTTCGACATGTCGAAGTTGATCGGCGCACTCTGCTCGGTGCTGTCGGTGAGGCAGCTGAGCGACCGGCAGTGGCCGCCGACGCTCACCGCCTTCCCGTGCTTCGGGTCCTGGTCCTCGCCGCCGCCGGACGACGAACGCTCGCTCGGGGCGGGCGAGGTGCGGCCAGGGGCGCCCTGTCCCGGCTCCAGCAAGCTGTTCGTGTCCGGATTGGAGATGGCACACGGGGCCGACGAGCTGAGCGCCCTGGACGACTCGAGCGACAGCGGCACATCGAGCAGCCGGACCCGCTCGGGCCCGCCCTCAAACGGTTCGCCCGTGCCGGACTCGCCGCACTCGTCCCGCGCCGGCGAGGACGACCGGCTGTCCCCGTCGCTCAGCAGCGAGATGTGACAGTTCCACCCACTCTCCAGCCCCATCTTCTCGGAGAACACGCGCGACCGCAGCTCGTTCTCCTTGCTGAAGTGCACGAAGCGGATGCAGGCCCGCTCGAGCCGCTCGATCAGCTGCACGATGTCGGTCTGCGCCTGGTACTGCATCGTCACCATGCCGATAAACACCTGGTGGCACTGCATCCGGTAGCACCCGTCCACGTCCGAGATGTCGTCGTCCCGGCTGTCGTTGAACAGCAGCGAGTCGGTCGAGATGGAATGGTGCGCGAGCGGGGCCACGCTGCCCAGCCCGGCCACGCTGCCGCCCCGCGGCCCGCCCGTCCCAGCGATGGGGCCACCACCACCACCACCCCCATCGGCACCATCATCCACGTAGCCGCCGATGAGCGACTGGTGGCCGGCGGCGGCGCCGGTGCCGCCGGTCACCACCAAGTCGCTGTAGTTTTCGCGCCGGTACAGATCCCGCCGGTGCTTCGTCTCCGGCGGCAGCTCCAGATAGGCGACGCTGCCGCCCGCCTTCGGCCCCCCGGACAGCGCCCCGCTGATGCCGTGGCGCAGGGGCCGGTACGCGAACGCGGTACAGTAGGCGGTCAGGGCGGACCGCTGGTAAAAGTCCTGCGCCCGCTTGCGCTCCTTCTCGGTCAGCGGCTGCAGATCGTGCCCGTCCCAGTAGTCGTCGCAGCAGTCCAGCACGATGTCCGCCGTGCCCTGGGTCAGCAGCTGCAGCGAGCCGTTGTTGATTTCACGCATCACCACCGACAGTGAGTGCGGGAACGGCACCTTCACCTTGGTCGCGAGCTGCAGCGACCGGGCGAACCGTATGTCGCGCCGCACCACGTCCGGTTGCTGGAAAAGGGTGAAAAAGGGGAAAACGAGCAAATTATTTTTATTCGGTCGCTGTTTTACAAAACATTTCACACGCACCAGATGCCGGTAGCTGGAGATTTGACCCTCGAGCTGGAAGATGTCCCGGGCCTGGGGCGAAAATCCGATCTGCTTTGCCAGCTCGCATAGACAGCGCCTGAAAGGAGAGAGGAGTGGGAAGCGTTTGCCGAACGACAGGGTATGCCGCAAAACAGCACACACACACACACAAACACACACAATCGGAAAAAGTAAGTATAGTTGTATTGGAATGCAAGGCACACACACACGCGCGCACACACACACACACACAAAAGGATTTTTTAGGTTTATGAGATGAGGTTGGATTGTTGTTTTTGATTGTTTTTTTTTGTCCCTTCATTGTAGGGTTTCTCACCTCAATCACAGAGTCTTTCAAGGAAAAAAAAATGTAAAAATAAATTATGCATTGAAGATTGAGCAAGGGAGAAAAACCCTGTAATGAATGGAATACAGGATTTTTTTTATAAATTGCTTCCAAATTTGATTTGTAAGCTCCGTGTGGCTTCCAATCTGCCAATAATAAAGATCTCTAACACACTCACACACACACATATACACACATCTGATCGCAAAATGTCCAACATCGTGCAGAGCGTAACAGCGATTGATACAGTGAGAAACATTTGTTTAGGAAACGTTAAACTCCCATTCATTATTTTGTTATCGTGCTCCACAACACACATACACATATATACATTTATACTACAGTTACGTTTTATCAATGTGAAAATCAAAAAGACCAACGAGAACAACAAATACCAAAAACACATAATTACATCAAAGTTACAGCAGCCAGCACGGAACGGAAATTGAACCAAAAAACGCATCTACGTCACACATTTCCATTCGCTCTCTCTCTCTCTCTCTACACTGCGTTTCATAACGATAAACTTGCCTAGATTTTATCATTTTTTCAACTATTCTTGAGTATCGGAAAATTTTGGGAAAAATGCACTTTTTCTATTGCATTTGAACAATATTGTTGGCTAAACAAAATTCGCCAAAATGTATGAAATATTCTCTGCAATAAAAAAATAACTTGAAACTTGGTGTTTCAAAAACCTTACCTAGTAATTTCAATGTTATTGACAGTACAATTAAGGTAGAGCTGCACCACCATGTAGCAAATTTAAATTTAAGCTTATTTGACTTCAATTCAACATAAATTTGCATTATATGGTTCATAAAATTACTAACAGGGTTTATCAATCCATTTACAAATGTGAACGTTGTTTTTCAACGCGTGCTAGAAGTTAGTCCACATCACGTAAATATTTCATTTCCATGCTTATAATGTTTAATTTCTTCAGCATGATGTTTAACTCTTCACTACCACTGTATGTATTACAGGGTTTTCCAAATCGCTTTCGAATCTGCACATAATTATTCACCGCCTTCAAGATGTTTTTCAACAGCTGTCAGATAGTGTATTTGCTTCATAATTAAATTTCAGTTGTTACGCATGATTTTCAACACATCACAAAGAACTGTCAAACTCAATCCAGCTAGAAGCGTGTTGAAAATCATGCTGAAAAAATTAAAAGTTATTATGATGGAAATGAATTAGATTGATGAGGATTAATATCTTGCACGCGGGGAATAACAACTTTTATATTCGAAACTGAGTATGAAAACCCTGTAAAATTGTATTAAAAAAGAAGAGCAACAGGACAGTGACAACCTTGCAAAACTACTGGAATCTTGTCCTTGACGAAAAAATCACAGAAAACACGAGGCGAGAAAGAATGATTGCAGGGTTTTCCAATTGAATAAATAACATTTGCCATTAAGATTCAACACCTTTGTTTTCGGAGTCAATATATTTCACTGGCTGGAATCAAGGATTGTCGAAAATGAGTAAAAACTACGTGTGCCTATAATTATGAAACGCAGTGTAGAAACGTGAAAGAAAGGAAAAAGGCATTCCAACAAAAGTGTGTGCGTATGTGTGTGTGTGTGCATGGGCAACGAAATGAAACCAGTTGAAACATGTTTAAATACAAAGCAAAAAAAAACATTGCAATTCTGTGTGTTTCCCCCTTTTTGTACCCTCAAGAAAGAAAAAAAAACAATCTGCACTATGTAAACAAAACACACAGTTTCCACAAACACTAGTGCCCCGAGTTAATGCGTCGTGAGCGTGAGTAATAGCAGTACAACTATTTAACACTAATGGCGGTTAAGACAGCGGTAGCAAACGGTTAGCAAACATCTATTTAGTGACCGTTGGTGGAAAAAGTGAAGAAAGGAGAAGAAGAAACGGAAATGTAAAAACGGAATGTAATGTGCAGCAGGAAACAGGGAGAAAATAGAGCGATAAATAAAGAAGAAATAAACCAACGTGTGGCCAATTCTGATTAGAAACGCTCGGACAGAACTTTAACCAAAATGAGTAGAGGAAACAAAAACACAAAACAAATCAGACTCTGAAATTAAACAGAAAACCCGAACTCGGTCCGCCCGAGTAGCGGTCCGCGGGAGGAAGAGTCATCATTTACCTACACTCACGTGGTACATTCTTGCAATGCAAAATTGGGTCTTCATCTATACCGAAGAGGAGGGAAGAAAACGTGTAATGGTGATGTAAAGGATTTGGCAAACCATAAACAAAAAGATACGGAACGATATGATTCCGCTTTGCCGCTGGCTTTGTTATGGGACTTGTTTTAGGAGAGGGGTTAGAAAGAAAAAGAATGAGAGAGGAACAATAGAAAACGGTTCAACGGCAGAAACAATCGCGAACGCTTGATGTAAACTGGATTGTTGATTACTTAAGCACAGGTCGTCCAACAAGGTCTGCATAAATCCGTATAAGCAGCGCCCTCTATCGGTAACAAGTATCATTAAGCCCAGCATAATTCACCAATCAAGGGCGAAGGCAAACTGATTTCGAGACGGGGGCAGGCAGGGTTTCTCTCTAGGCCAATTGGCGCAATTTCGCAATTTCATTTTCAATTCTAATGTGTCGAATGGACAAAAAACGCTGCGGCTAGAGAGTAAACCCTGCATGGCGATGGAATTTATAGCAAGAGTAGAGCAGAGAGGGGGAAAAGGAAAAAAACTCGATGCAAGCGAGAGGGACGCAACCGATGAGCGAAATAATATGGTGAAAAGAGGAGAAAGAAAGAAAGAGAGTGATAAACACCAACAAAAAAAACTAGACGTTGGTATGTCTAGTACATACCCATGCATAAAGCAATTCAAACTCGACTCAACAATCGCATACCGATTGGTGACCGGAACGAGATCCTTGTCGAGCATCGCGGCCGCCGTCACGTGCCCGCAGAACTTGGCGTAGTGGGCCTGCGTCAGCGGGCAGCACGTGTTCACCAGGATGGCGATACCTGCCCACGGGAACAGAAGAGGAATCGGATTCGGTATTTAGCCGATCGGTTGGCGCGGACACTCAAATCGACTAGCTACCTACCGAGCGGTTTCAGCGAGGTCAGATGGTTCTTGAAGTCGTGATCGTCGAACTCGAGCTTGAACGGGCTGTGCTGGTCGTGCGTGAGGTCCAGCACCTCCGCTATCGCGCCGAGCGGTTCCTTTTGCGAGCTCTGGAAGTGGTGGACCGTTGGTGGGTTTTTTTTTAGGGAAACAAAAACAAGAAAAGATGGATATAAATTAATTAGCGCACGACTGTTTTGAACGCATCGACAGTTTTCGTTCCCGAGCCTCTAAACACCGGTTCTAAAACAGCGCACATAGAACGACGAACAAAACGAACGAACAGAAAACGTGTGTGTAAAAGTGATAGAAAATGTGAAGTTTTTCTTCGGAATCGATTCCAGCTAGCTCCGAAGTGTTCTGGAATCGATTCTTATCAGTTTGAAATCAGTTACTGGAATCGATTCCGTGTTTGCCTCAGAAATCGAAATCGGCTCCAAAATTAGCTCCGGAATCGGTTCCGGATTCGGATTTGGAATTGGTTCCGGGATCAGATTCGGTTCCGGAATCAGAATCAGAATCGTTTCCGGGATCAGAATCGATTCCAGATTCGGAACGGCTCTGGAATTGGAATCGGATCCGGAATCGGAATCGGCTCCGGAATTGGTTTCGGAATCTGATCTGGCAAATTTCAATTCTCTGGTCAATTCCGATTCCACAGCCGAATATAATTCCGGAACCGATTCTGATTCTGGAATCGATTCCGGAGTCGACTCTGGAATCGGCTCCGAAATCGGCTCCAGAATCGGAATCAATTCCAGCATTGTAATCGGTTCCGGAATTGATTCCGAAGACGGAATCAGAATCGGGTAGGTCTGATTCCGAGCTCCCACTAGTGTGCAAGCAGAAACGGAACGCGAAACGCGATCAGGCAGAAGCGGGACGTCCCAGCATGGTTTTGCTACCTTTTCCGTAACTTGCGCAAGCGAGCACAGCAATAACAGCAAACGAACAACTCTACGAACATTTGCTAAACGTGTGTATTTTTTGAATAACAACTCTCTTAATAACTGTTTGCCATCAAACAGATAGCTAACGGACATAGCATGGTAGATTAAAATTGAAAAAAAAACATAAACATTCCAGCTAAAACTTCCCATAATCTAAGACACTAAACAATTCAACACAAATAAAGCACACACATTAAAAACAATCGATGTGGTTAAAAAAAAAACAAACAGAAATTTACAAATGTAATCAACGGCAACTGCTACTACACACAATACATAAAACGCTGACTTGAAAAAAAAGCGATGCCACGATGACGCGGTTCGAGTGAAATTATTTTATTTATTACACACAACCAGCACAGTCAAAAGGCAACAGTAATAGAAAATAAGAGTGGTGTAGTACGGAAGGAGAAAAAGGTAAGTCAACAAACAAATCAAAACAAACAACGGTAACAAAAATATATCAATGGATTAAAAGCTTAGAACTGCCTTGGAACAAGAAGTTTATACTAAAAGGAAACAAACATTAGGAAAAACATCGTGTACAGCTGGCCAAGACCTGCCTAACCGTAACAAGGAACGACCAACGATACCAAAAAGGATCCAAAAACGTTCAAAAACACGGAGATCGTGAGCAAGAGACAGACAGCAAGAGAAAAAGAGAGAGAAAGAGAGAACAATAACGAAACAAAACACTGCTCTGGCCGGCGGTCACACGAACACGACGAAACAAACGAGTGTGTATTAAAGTACATAAAGAAACGAACAAAAACAAACAAACGGGAAGGTAGTAGTGGTAGTTAGTAAACAAATATACTGCCTAGAAACGTATGTAAAGAAACAGGAGATCGTAAAGATAAAACTATAAAGGAAAAAAACACTATTAATCACCAGCTCGATGATATGTGAGAGTGGGTGGTAATGCTCCTGGCAGCACTGTAAAATAATTAGGTCGTTTTGTTGTTGGTCAGATGGTAAAATTAACGTTCGGCACACGGGCGCTTGGAGTGGTGGAGATGGGCAGGGAAGAGGTCGGTTTAGGAGAGCGGGCGTTGGAGTTTTGCGTTTTGCTTTTGGCTTTTTTTGTTCGTGCAGCATGAGGTAGGTGAGCGTAGGGTGAGGTAGGGAGAGTTGAAGGTTAAAATATGTCTTCCGTTTTTTTTTTTTTTGAAGTTAAGTAATTTCCCTTACCAAATCTTTACATATTTTACACATAACTCCCCTGCCGCCCTTGGGATGGATTAAAATGAACAATCGAATAAACGAATGCCAGCTTGTACCCAGTGCTGCAAAATGTCACTGTCAATGTCATAAAAACATCGGGCTGAAACAAAATGTCATGCCAGCGGCACGTACTCAATTGTAATAATCAGAGGTGATACTCTAAACGATTGGTGTGATCAATGCATGCTTCGTGACATTTTTGCGATCATCGCTTGGTCAGTCATTATGTCATGACTTTTTTATACTGTGATCAGTTCCGCAAAATGTCACTGTCATGACAAAATGACATAGTCGCAAAATGACGCAAAATGACATAGTCATGACAAATTCCTACTGAAACAAAATTATATCAGCGTCATGTGCTCTACTGTGATGATCAGAAGTGAGACTCAAACAATTTGAGATGACATGCCGCGACCATGACATGCTTGGTGACATTTTATGTACTCTTGGTCAGTCACTTGTTTACGAAATTTTTGTCGGCGATCATCACGATAGTCATGGGAGATATGCGATGCGTGCGAGTAGTTCCAAGAAATCGAAATGAGCATGGTTTCTCGCTCTGTTTGACCCGACACACCTTTAAACCATACAGAGCGAGAAAGCATGCTCATTGTGCTGCTTGAGAGCACACACCAGGTATATTCCAAGAATGTCATGATTATCACCGACAGAAAATGTCGTGACCAAGTGCGTGACCAAGAGATGAGTGCTACAAAAAATGTCATCAAGCATGTGATTGATCAACCAACTGTTGTGTACGTGAGCTGATTCGAGCTTCGTTTCAGTCATGAGTGTTGGTGACTGAAACAGTGACAGTTAGCAGCACTGTTCACAGCGAGAAAAAGTCAAGATTATGCTAGCAGACGGCATTAAGCTCAGCTTGTCAGTCGGAGTATCGGTTTTGCCTCAAACATTCGCCTGTCGCATTCGGCATGTCATGACGCACTTTCATTGAGTATCAACAATGAGCTTCAAGCTACCACGAATATAATCATTGTTTGGCGTTGGTGAATTTCTCGTGATGCTCATGACATTTTGCAGCACTGACTTGTACCGTACAACGAAACTGAAACAAACCAGCATCACCCCGTCCTGATGGGTTTCTCTCTGTGTGTGTGTGTGTGTTTTTTTTATAAGAAGAAAATGCACGAATGAATGAAGCAGTTGGGCGTGTTGCAGGGGAACAGATAGTGGATACGATCCAATCCAATTTGCAATGAGCGATGAGGCGGCGAAAACAAACTAAACTCTGAGAGATGAAATGGTGCCAATCGACAGTGGCATAGCGGGACCGTGCTTGCGAAGAATGGTTCAGTGGTGCAAAGGGACAGAGAGAGAGAGAGAGAGAGAGAGAGAGAGAGAGAGAGAGAGAAAGAGAGGAAGGGCAGGGCGTGGAATGGTCGGATGGTCAACCGGCGTACCTGCGAGTTGAGGCTGCTCTGCTCGGACTGGTCCGTGTTGTGGTCGCCTTCGCGCGCGTTCCGCAGAAAGAACACCTTCTCGGCGGTCGGGTTCGGCCAGGACAGGATGCCCTTCTTGTCGACGCAGCACAGGGCCTGCAATTGGCCGAGAAAGAAGCCTTGAGTTTCTGCGCTCCATTCTCCACCACCACCCGACCTCTCCTTACCGTAATCGTGCCGAGCACCTGGACGACGCTGGCACTGCGCCCGAGCAGCTCCGATCGGCCTCTGAGCAGCTGCCACCAGTAGAAGAAGACGGTGCGGCGGGGCAGCTTCACGTGGTCGAGATCGCACGTGGGCGTGTCGAGATCCTCGGCGAAGGATTTCTGGGCCTGGGCGCGCATCACCGCCTGCGGGATGGACAGCAGCGTCTCGAGCCGCGCCACGCCCCACAGATTGATCGCGACCCAGAGCAGCGGGAAGACGAGCGGCAGCAGCGGCAGCACGGCGGCGGTCGGGTTGAGCAGGAACACGTTCATCCAGTTGGTCGGCAGCTTGCCCTGCAGGTACAGGCCCACGTTCCGCAGGATGCCGATCGAGACGGTGAGGAAGAGGATCAGGCCGAAGCCCCAGCGCTGCAGGCAGCGGGACACCAGCAGCTCCCGCTGCTGGTTGATGATCGTTTTCGGGCGGTCGAGAAAGCAGTCGAGCGATTTGCGCAGTATGTCCAGGTACGGCGTCGCCTCGACCGCGCACACCAGGTCGGGCAGGGGCGACCGGGCGATCGGCTTGACCGGCGGCTCGGTCGGCTGCTGCAGCCCGTACGTTTCACCGCACTTGAAGCGACGCCCGCGGCCCCCCACCTCCCGGCAGGTGCCGGGCGACACCTGCCCCGGCCGCATCACGATGTGGTCGCCCCGCACCAGCAGCGCCCACGGCAGGTTGACGATCCGCCCGTCCCGGTACGTCCACTGCAGCGTGACGCACGGCGAGAGCGGGCTGCACAGGTGCGGATAGTTGTCCACCGTCCAGTCCGGGCAGAGCCGAACGCCGAGCCGGATCTCGTGCAGCACCGTGCGCAGTTTCCGGTAGATCTCCGTCCGGCGCAGGTTGTTCTCGCGCACCACCAGCGCGATCGTGAGCAGCAGCAGCACCAGCAGCAGCCCGGCCGACCAGTAGTACCCGGTGACGGTGAGCGACAGGGCGCAGAGCAGCGAAGCCAGCACCGGGAACCAGCCCAGCGGGCTGGTCGAGCTGCCGACCAGCGACGAGCGCACCTTCTCCGCCCAGTGCTGGCGCCGGTAGCGCTCCTCGTACCCGCGCAGCATCGACTCGATGTCGTCGTGCAGCCGCTGGAGCGCCTCCGCCGTACCGAGCCCGGGCTGCTCGTTCGCTGCCGGCTCGCACGATCCGGCCACCATCGCACGAGGTGGCCTCTCCTCCTTCCCTCAGGGATGTTGCGGCGCCTAACGGTCCGCTCCGTTCGTTCGCTTTCCTTCGCTCGCCCGGCCGATTGATGCCATCCAAAACACGGAGGTGGGCGTCAGGGATAGGTGGGATCGTGGCAGGTGGCTACTCTCTGCCACCCATCATGCACGTCACGCAAATCCTGTTTCCAACAAAGCCTCAATCACGGTGCACGGTTCGCCAGATCTAGCAGGATTGTATGGAGAACATACACACACACAGAAAAAAGGTAAACAAACGCTCCGCTTGATGATACACCCGGCCCGAAGGGGTTTTGGGCTTTGTTCTCACGCCTGCCGGTGCGTACCCTCGCGCACGTGCACACGCACCGCTGTTCCCGCACGTCGGTATGGAAATTTGTCCCAGCTTTTCCTCCTTCTGAAATGGTTCACAATTGCCCTGCGGAAAAAGGGTCGTCGTTTTCCCTCACTCGCTCACGGTCTCACTGATAACAAACCACTTTTCCACCTTGACAGTGCCGCCCTCTGTTTACATTCGCTGACTGACAGCCGACCGCTCGCTGCACATTGTGGTGCTATAGCGCCGGGTTCAGTTCTTCGTGCGCTCTGTTGTCACGTTTTCGTCCAATATTTCAGCTCATATTGTTTTTCGGAGGCATGCACACATTTTATTATGTTTTATTTAACAATTTTTCTACATTTAAGATTTAAAATAAAAAAAAAACACCTTTTTATTACCATTGCACAAAGTATAGACATTACCTTTGCAGTCTCGTTCCTCGTCAGTTGCAGTAGTTTTCAAAGCCCTCCCTTGTCAATTCCTACTCACCAATGCCACAAATCCACCAAACAACCACGGGTTCTAATCTTTAAACGGGTTCTAAGTTTTCAACCTAAACGGAATATAAAAAGACTTCGTTTAGCAGACGGCAAACGACTGATGCATTCTAAAAATAGCAATAGAGCTTTCTCCATAAATAGCCAGAATTGCATAAGCAGCTCATTTTGGCACGCGAAAGATCGCTGCTCTAATTCGCCTTTTGCAGTAGTTAAACAGCATCAAAGTTCCAGGTGGGTCTTTCAAACAGCGCTTAAGCAGCTTCAATATGCTACGGTGCCGGGGATTATTTTTCTTTGTGTTTTATTTTCAAGCAAGGCGTCATCAATGAAATAACCCAAACAGCCAGAATTGCTTAAGCAGCTCATTTTGGCACGCTAAAGATCGCTGCTCTAATTCGCCTTTTGCAGTAGATAAACAGCATCAAAGTTCTATGTGGGTCTTTCAAACAGCGCCTAAGCAGCTTCCTTATGCCACGATGCCAGGGATTATTTTTCTTTGTGTTTTATTTTCAAGCAAGCGTCATCAATGAAATAAACAACAAGATTTGTTTCGTTTAAACACATATGTATATTTTTAAATCCTTTGTATTGATGAATTACACAAAATTTTACACAATTTACTGATAATTCACAATCACTTCACTCAATATTCATTCTCCAATTAACGAATCTAACTTGTGCAACAGCAATGAGATTATTGCCGGCGTCCGTCTTTGACACTTTGACAAGAGCCACCTTGAACCGATGTTATGCATTAAAAAGCTATAAAGTTCCACCAAGTTCGGTACACACTCTTAACAAGCCTTAAGGTTCTATCATGAACCCTACACATAGTGCTAATCAGCCGCAAAGTTCCAAAGAGTACCATGTACCTGTTAAAAAGCTCCATCCCAAGTGCCACAAATCCACTAAACGACCACTAAACGGCTTCTAAACGACTCAAGTTCTCTACCTAAACGGAATATAGAAAGACTTCGTTTAGCAGACGCCAAACGACTCATGCATTCTAAAAATAGCAAAAAAGCTGGTGGCGCTATCTGTTGGTGGGATACCCCAACCAGTTGAGCTTCATCGCTTGGAGGAGAGCTTTCTCATTTCCTCTGTACTGTTGTATGGTTTCGCATTGAAGTTATGCATCGCTAGAACTAGAACGGCGATACGATTGTTTAAATACTAAACTCCAATGGAAACCACCAGTACTGAAGCAAGTGAGATTTGAGTGATGGTCGTTGGTGTTGATACCCATGTATCTGACCACACGACCATTCATATAGATTTTTGCTCGGACAGTTAGAAGGCTATATAATAGGTAGAATAGCGAAACACATTGCAAGAAAAGGATAGCAATATAATGATGAGTTGTAATACGCCATCTATTGATCAAACCAATGAAGCTGTGGAGCTTTCATTTTTTTTATATGGATATTCAATTTTTCAGTCGTTTAAGCTTAATCTGTGGCGCTTGGGATAGTTCCGCAAAGTACCGTCTATCTCTTAATCAGCCACAAAGTACGACATCGGACCGATTTTTCGTTAAACAGCCCTAAATCAGCTATAAAGTACGAGCTGGCTATTTGGGAAACAACACGATTTGTGTTTTGTTATGTGCATGTTTATTTTAAAACTCAAAAAGCTCTTGAATTTCACATAATTTTACATAGTTTACTAAAAAATCACAATCACTTCATTCAATATTCCTTCTTCAATTAACTTATCTAACTTGTACAGCAGCAATGAGATGCTTGACGGCGTCTGTCTTCGATACTTTGACAAGAGCCACCTTGTACTGATGTCATGCATTAAAAAGCTATAAAGTTCCACCAAGTTCGGTGCACATTCTTAACAAGCCTTAAAGTTGTATCATGAACCCTACACATAGTGCTAATCAGCCGCAAAGTACTTCGTGCTGGCTATTTGGGATGTTTCTACTGAATTGAACAGTTTTAAACCTTTTGAAATGGTATTTCACAATAGATCAATACGGAAATTATCTGTTATTTCACAATGGATGTGTCAGTACAATTTGCTCAAATAACTGTCAAATTTGGAAGACCGCGTATCTCCGAATCCGCGTATAAGAGGTTAAAGGTGTATAAGAGCTGTATCTCGGGAACCGCCTGTACAGGCAACCGGGCCACCCATGGATAGCCAGCGACTTTGGAGGTTTATAACTTTTGAATGCGTAATCCGATATCGATGCAATATTCCGAAGAAAATTAAATAAACTAATGCAGCTTTTATAACTATACAAATATTGGTTCAACTCACTTCCGTTTATATGTTATAGCTTTTCAAAGTAGACAGGACTTTTTTTAACAATTACAAAACGTAAAAAAACCTTTTTTTCGGTACTTGCTTCAGCTGCTTAAGTGCTATAGGAAAGATCCACTTGGAGCTTTGATGCTGTTTAATTACCGCAAAAGACGAATTCAAGCAGCGATCTTTAGCATGATAAAATTAGGTGCCTAAGCATTTTGCTAGCAATTTTGCTATTTGGGGAGGTTCTAAAAAGTACCAAGTGCTTGTTAAGAAGCACCATAGTTCCTAAAAGTACATCTTATCTCTAAATCGCCCACAAAGTACGACATAGGAATGATTTTTTTTTGTTTAACACCCTCAAATCAGCTTTATAGTTCGAGCGGCCGCGGAATTCCGGTCCGTGTATTTTCGGCCTAAAGTCAATCGGATTTCTAAAATCAGATAAATAAGCAATCAAAATCGATTTGGTAAATCGAGAGTTGCCAGTTGCCTAGAATAGGGTTAACACTAATTTAACTTCAGTTTGCCAATAATTCTCATCACAATTGAGAGAAACAAAACTCCCTTTTTGTTTGTGTTTACAATCACAAGCGTTATTTTTCGGTGTGTCTGGCAACGGCCTGATGGCGATCAAGAACTTCCTACAAGGCCACCTTCTCTCTACTCCACCTTGGGTGAAGCAGCTTCGCTCTGACACAGGCGTTACGCGTAACGCCAACGTAACGCGCAGCGGGCCCGTTCAACTGTCAAATGGAATGAAATTTGAGTTTGCCAACCGCCATTCGCGAGTTTAACGTTCTCCGTGCGACAGGCGTCTGCTGGGGCCAGTTTGATGCGAGCTTGTTGTTTAGGTGCTGCTGTTGTTTTTTTATTGTTGCCTAGTTTATTTCAGTGCTGTGTGGACCAATCAACACGTTAACAAAAAGCACCTACACCTACAAGTGCATCTAACCCACGGCCGTTAGCTACATCCAACACAAATTGTTTTGATCGCAGGTTGAGAACGTTTGTCCGTGCGCTTTCGCTTTTCACACGATGAGCAAACCGACGCGTCCATCAGGTAACGCCATTTTCCCGCCTCCACAGCTACCAAGCAATTTCCAGTGCAATCAACCCTCACAAACACACACCAACACACACAATTTCAGAAATTAAGCTGCCCCCGCGCGAACCCGCCAAGGCGCCGGGTGCCGCCGCCATGCCCGGCCCGGAGTGCGTGAAGGTGGCGGTGCGCATCCGGCCCATGTCGCAGTCCGAGCAGGCCCGCGGCTGCCAGACGGTGGTCGAGCAGGCGGCCCCGGGCGCCCCGCAGCTGCTGGTGTGCGGCGGCCGCACGCCGTCGGACGTGTTCTCCTACAGCTACGTCTTCCCGCCCAGCACGGTCCAGTCGCAGCTGTACGAGGTGGCCGTCTCGCCGATGCTGCACAAGCTGTTCGCCGGCTACAACGCCACGATACTCGCGTACGGGCAGACGAGCTCGGGCAAGACGTTCACGATGGGGACGCACTTTGCCGGCGAGGTGGACAGCAGCGTGGGCGTGATACCGCGCGCTATCAACGACATCTTCCGGCTGATGGCGGACGGGACGGCGGAGGTGGCGGCGCACGTCGACACGCGCATCACCTGCTCGTTCATCGAGGTGTACCAGGACCAGGTGTACGATCTGCTGGCGGAGAAGCCGTCCGGCACCGAGCGGCAGCCGGTGGACATTCGGGAGGCGGTCGGCGGCGACATCATACTGCAGGGGCTGACCGAGGTGGCGGCGGGCGGCGTGCAGTCCGCATTTGACTGTCTCGCGCGCGGCTCGCTCGGCCGGGTGGTGCGTGCGACCGCGATGAACAACGTGTCCAGCCGGAGCCACGCGATCTTCACGCTCACGCTGCACCACACCGCCCGGGACGATCCGGCCGTGGTGACGCGCTCCAAGTTCCATCTGGTCGATCTGGCCGGCTCGGAGCGCTCGAAAAAGACGGACACGACGGGGGACCGCTTCAAGGAGGGGGTCGAAATCAACAAGTGTCTGCTGGCGCTCGGCAACGTGATCACGGCGCTGGGCAGCAGTGCGGGGGCGGCCGGCAAGGTGCACATACCGTACCGCAGCTCGAAGCTGACCCGGCTGCTGCAGGACTCGCTGGGCGGCAACTCCTACACGCTCATGATAGCCTGCGTGTCGCCCGCCGACTACAACCTGTCGGAAACGTACAGCACGCTGCGGTACGCGAACCGCGTGTGCAAGATCAAGAACAAGCCGATCGTCAACCAGGACCCGCAGCAGGCCCGCATCAAGCAGCTGGAGGCGATCGTGCAGGACCTGCGGGTCGAGGTGATGATGCTCAAGAGTGGGCGGGAGGGGGGCCCACCTACCACCGACAAGGATGGCACGTTTCGCGTGCCGCAGCCGGTCCACTCGCCGCTGGTGCGCGGTTTGACCGAGACGCAGCTGCTCCGCTCGCCGCGCAGCAGCGAGGCGGGGTCGGCCGGCGACCCGTCCGCCGGCTACCAGAAGCTGCAGGAGGCGAACCGCTGCCTGCAGAAGCAGCTACAGGCCACGATGCACGAGCTGGAGGTGCACGAGGAGCGCTCGATGCTGGCGGAAAAGCTGCTCGAGGACATCGAGCAGCTGCTGGGGCGGGAGGCCCAGCCGGCGGAGGATGGTCTGCGGCAAGAGCTGGCCCGGCTGCTGGCCGCCCACCAGGACGAGGTGTACTCGCTCGGCAACCTGAGCGCAGCGTACGGGCCGCCGCTGTCGCGGATGCTTCGCCCGTCGGCCGGCGGCGGCGGCGGCGGCGTGGACGATCCGCTGCGCACGGAGGAGTTCGAGCGCAAGTCGGAGTTCCACACGCAGCAGCAGATACGCATACACGGCGAGCTGACGCAGCTGAAGCGCGAGCTCGCGCTGAAGGAGGAGCTGCACCGGAAGTGCCAGGGCAACAGTGCGGCGGTCCAGTCGTACACGAGCCGGCGGGAGCGCGAGCTGACCGAGCAGCTGCACGAGTACGAGGGGCAGATGCGCAGCCTGGAGGGCCAGCTGGCCGAGCTGAACGCGCTGCTGGACAACACGAAGGCGAGCGAGAAGCGCTCGAAGCTGGCGGAGGAGCGCCGGCGCAAGGTGCAGCAGCTCGAGGCGGAGCTGGCCGAGATGCGGCAGAAGAGCGCGCGGCAGGCGAAGCTGCTGAAGCTGCACGAGAAGGACGCGGAGCGGATCGCGGGCCTGAGCTCCGAGATACAGCAGATGAAGGCGACGCGCGTCAAGCTGCTCAAGACGCTGCGCAGCGAGAACGAGAGCTTCCGGCAGTGGCGCGCGAGCCGGGAGAAGGAAATCACGCAGCTGAAGGCGAAGGACCGGAAGCAGCAGTACCAGCTGCAGAAGCTCGAGTCGACCTACTCGATGCAGAAGCGCATCATGCAGCGCAAGATGGACGAAACCATTCAGGTGAACAAGCGGCTGAAGGCCACGCTCGAGCGGCAGCAGCGCAACAAGACGGCGGCGGGCGCGCGCGACCGGGCGGCGATGCGCGGCGCCGAGGCGGCCCGCTGGGTCAAGCAGGAGCTCGAGCTGATCTGCAACACGGTCGAGGCGACGGTGACGCTGAGCGTGCTGCGCGCCCAGCGCGCCCAGGAGGTGAAGAAGATCAAGCAGATGGAGGGCCAGTGCGCCGAGCTGCCGGAGGGTGGCGCCGAATACCAGCGGCTCCGGCAGGACATCCAGCAGTGCCAGCTCGATCTGGACTACCGCAACGCGCAGATCGTCGACCTGCAGACGAAGCTGCACACGATCGACACCGACAGCCAGGTGGCGGCGTTCGGCGAGGGGCTGGCGAAGCTGCCCGAGGCGCGCGACGCGTTCCAGCGGCTGCTGGAGCAGCTGGTCCAGACGCACACGCGCCTCATCGAGACACGCTTCCAGCTGGTCGATCTGCAGGCGACGGGCGACTGCCAGGAGGAGGAGCTGGCGCAGGCCCGCGCCCAGCTCGAGGCCGCCGACCAGCAGTACCGGGAGGAGGTGGTGCAGCTCGAGAAGCGGTACGAGGACAAGCTGGCCCTGCTGCTGATGCAGCGCACGGGTGGAGCGGCGGCGGCGGCAACCGCCGCCCCTACCAACGGGGCTGAGGGGGAGGAGGTGGAGGAGGAGGCGGGAACGGGCGCCGTGCACGAGGAGGCGATCCGGCGCATCGAGCAGCTGCGCGACGAGCTCGAGCTGTACAAGCGGTCGGCGCAGATGCTGCGCGAGCAGCTCGACGAGGCGACCAGGCGGCCCGTCCGCAAGCGCCGCATGCCGAACCACCTGCTCGACCCGGAGTTCAATACCGAGTTCAACCTAGAGGACTTTGAGGACGTATACTATCAGGAGGGCGGCTCGGATGACGACAACTCGGAACGCGATCCTGACTTCCGCGCCACACCATTGCACAAGCGCAAGAAGGTAAGCCCCAGCAACCGTTAACGCCAGTGTCAATGATCGCCTACATGGGTAGTTATTGCACTTTAATATCCTAATATCTTTTTGATAGAAAAGTAGTACCGACTTAAAATTCATAGAATTCCTGGGAAAAATATGTTCCACGCTACTTCGTCGAAAAAAATATGTTTTAAATATTTTTTTTTATTTTTTTTTCGATTTGTACCCCTTCCATCTACGACCGCCTGCCCGGGTAGGATCATACAATGTTGTACGAGAGTTTGCAGTTTTGCGGATTCAACAACTATCAATATCTGTTGATCTGCTCGTCGTATTGGCATGATTTTTTTTATCAATGCTGCATCTTCTTGTTGTTTAACTAAACTTATATTTTATGGAATTTTATTTTTTCCTTTTTATTTTTTACTCGTTACAAACATTTTACGTTTTTCTACGACCGCCTACACGAGGAAGCCAAACATTTGGTTTGCGAGTTTAAGGTGTCGGGGATGGTAAAACTTATCATTTTCGTCCTAGAAAAGCTGCGTTGTGTTGTCGGCTAACGAATATGGTATAGTCACAATATTTCAAATAATCTGTTTCTAATTTATTTTTTATTTTTCCAATACTTTATATCGTCGAATCACCCAAATGCCACAAATCTTCTAAACGACCACTAAACGGGTGCTAAACGGCGCTCAAGCTCCCAACCTAAAAGGAGTCTAAAAATACTTCTTTTGGCAGAATGTTGTCTTACCTCGTCCTGGGTTCAAGCCCCGAAAGGACCGTGCCGCCATGCTGAAAGCCAACCCCATAAGTGGTACAGGCAAGCCTTGGCCGACAACAGTTGTTGAACCAAAAAAGTAGATGTTAACCAGTAAAGTTAGAAGAGCATTTAGGCCATAATTAAATGAAGCTAGGCGAAAAAAAAACACAAGAAAAAGACAACAATATAATGATGAGTCATAAAACGCCATCTATTGAGCGAACCGGTGATGATATGAAGCTTTCTATTTCTTTTTTCTATGAATATTTGATTTTCCAGTCGTTTAAGCATAATCTGTGGCGCTTGGTCTTATAAATACTATTTTTGTTATTTTTGAGTTTGTAATAATTTGAATGAATATTGAATGAACTTTTCGACCAAAATTTTTACCACGTTATTTTATTAAAAAGTTCAAAAATTTCTATTAAAAATTGCATAACAAAGAGGCTTTCTACTAGGGCAGAGATGCAAAATGTGGCCCGCGAGTTCTTTTGATTTGGCCCGCAACCGATTGAGCCAAAGTTTATTTGTAAAAGCATTTCTGTTTCTATAGTACATGTCAGTCGATTCCGGACTCCTGGAATATGCAGAGATTTTCAACTTCGCAGGTTTCTCTGCGAATTATCAAACCTTGTCGGTTTTTTTTCCGAATCATAGAAGGATCTTTTGTATAGAAGGACAATCAAACATGATTATTTGAATGAAACTGAGTTTTCAATTCCGCACAATTTTAGTAAAATGTAAAAAAAAACAATGAAAATTATGTTAAACCCTTTCCGATGATTAAATTTGTCAGTAACAAATATTTGACGAATAGTTCTTAAACGAACCAACTCACGGTTTAGTTTCAACCTCATACAAAAACTTAAATTTCTTACTCGTGTGTATGTAGTTTAGGGAACATTACTATTTTATTGTTAAGACAGCAATCAAGACACTTAATGACCAATTAAGCGATTCCTACTAGAAAAAGACTTGCACACATTAACAAAATCACTCAGCCAGCAGGAATTAAAAACGCAAGCTCTCACACTTGTTTGGCATATTGTTTTGAGAAAGGTCAAACCCATCTTTAGGTATACTAAAGATAGAACATTATATTTCTGCAAAACGTTTAGAAATCAGGTGAAATCAGATGTCAGCACAAACACGTGTTACTTTTGATAGAATGTTACAAACGATCTCAAGCTTTCCATCAGGCATCCTACCAAGCCCAATGTAATTAGATAAACTACAGGCGAGCTTATGACTGTGATTTTGGTCGCCATAAAGAATGGAGATTTCTATGGAGATTGACAGAAAGGGAATAACGGGTACTAAGCACTTGTATGACTCCTTGCATTCCTCTGTAAAATGAAGATCTGAACTAGTCTGAACGACCTGTTGTAATTTATGGACTCAAGACAACATCAAAAGCAAGAATTCGCTGCTTTAATTCCAGCTCAAAAATATTGAGAATCAAAATGAGACCAATCTCAACTTTGTTATACAAAATTTACTGCTCTATATTGGAACTAACGCGTTAGTCGCGGCCAGGTTTTGCTCATTATTTTTGCGTACTGAATTTTGTTAGTTGCCATAAAACTATGCACATGTTGGAAATATCGGAGGCCTATGGCCAATGGAAAATAGTCTGTCAAAGCTATTTTTTATATATTTTTTTACATCAAAGATTTAACTTTTGTAACGTAACTATCATCTCAAAATGAAAAGAACTGCTGATGATCTGATTTTTGTTTCATACAATATTATGTAAAAACTACTTCAACTTTATTGTATTATGAAGTTCGGCAAAACTGCAATTCCACATACAAAACGTATTGTCCTACCCGGGTAGGCGGTCGTAGAATAACGTGTATTTTTCTTTGTTTTTTTTTTTTGTTTTTTTTTTGTTTTTTTTGTCATAGACACTACGGTTATCATGCTTTTGCTGAGTTACGTCATGCGTTAATATGTATTTTTTTCTTTTCTTGCTTCCATCAGTCCATAAGCATTCGCGAGGGACTCCTTTCGAGCACGATCCAGAGTAACACCAGCACCGTAGGCAGAGCGGCGACCGGTGGTGGCAGTGCCAGCTGCTCCTGCTCCGGCAACTGTGGCTCGCGGCGCTGCGGCTGCCACAAGCAGGGCAGTCTGTGCGGGGCGAGCTGCAGGTGTCCGCCGACCTGTGTCAACCGGACGCTGGTGGCCATCGGTGAAGGCGATCCGGCGGCTTCGCTGGATATCAGCGATGGCAGCACCGTCGCCCCCGTCGAGGACACAAACGCTGCTGCGAACGCAACCATCGACCGTCCGAAGCAGGCGGTGGTGGACCAGCCGGACAACAAGGAAAACCGTAACGATGGCACCTTCCTCATCCCGAACGAGCTGACGCAGGAACAGCTGGAAGATCGGTAAGTGGCACGCAAAGGGACGTTTCATTTACATGGTACAGATCTATTGATTCGTTTGTTTTTTTTTCTTTGCAGAGAGAAGTTGGACATTCTCGAGTATGTCGCCAAGTACCGGAAACGCAAGCCGCTGCTCGACATTTAAACGCGAACGCAATCCGCACACGCTGGACGTTTCATAAATTTTTAGCTTCATTTTTCATTGTTTATTATTGTAAAGTGGCGCCGCCTGTTACTATTTCGTTTGATATATTTTTGACTTGAATTGTAGTGGGGTACTCTCTGTTATTTAAGCAATGTGACGTCGTATCGTCGCTGTAATGAATGTAATGATGTTTAATGCAACTACACTGCTATCGATCTCTGCTGGCAACTGTACAGACGGCAAATGCACTCACTAAGCGTCGATCACAAATCCATGCAACAGTACCAGCGGAATCATATTTTTGTGTTGATGATAAAAAGAGAACGCTGCTTCAGTTCTTGCTTATTTGTTAATATTTTGGCAAAGTTGTACTGTTCAGTTAAAAAACATTTTTTTATTCTTTTTGGCACTTAAACTTTAGCGTAAATAGATGGACTGGTAGGCCTTTCTCTCTCTCTCTCGTCTGCCTCTGGTCCACAACAATCATCCATAAGCAACAATATCCCTCCGAACCAAGTTCCTATTTTGTTTCCTGTTTCATACCTAGCACACACAAACATATTCACAAATTCGTTTAGTTTTTTTTTTGTTTTTTCCTAATTAATGAGCAAAATTTATGTCGTATACAAACTTTATTATTTCTAGATTAGAATTCTTCCGCTTTGCATTAAGTTTTTTTTTTTTAAATAAAATAATTTTAAACGCTATTGTATTACATGCATTGGATATGAAAAAAAACAACTATTGTTTTGCATTTTGCTTTCGACGCATGCAACATTAGACTGAATGTTATAATGCCTACACTTTGCTGTATAGTTATAGTATTGTAACAAACATTAGTGCTGGCGGCGTAACTCGGGCCAAGTCACGCGAAAGAAAGACCTTCAGAGTCCTAAGCACCAAGATCGAAGACGGGTTTATAGAATAAAGTGGGTTTTTGCCCTCAAGATAGCCCCTATAAGCTCCTGATATAACAAATTGTACCTTAAACTTTCCAGCTAGCATCTTCGTGATGGTAACCTATGCTGCGAAAGTGGGGCATTTGTTATAATTACTTTTCGGACAGGGCAGGGTGACCCAGAAACAAATCCTAGGAAAGACCAAGACATTTAAAAGAAGATCCCGAGTGGCGTTCTTCGTTATGGTTCTGAATTAAGGCTGAAGTTTATAAAACAAAATCGATTCTTAAATGCGAACACGTTTGAAAGTGTTAAAACGTGTCCCCGTACACGTATTTTAAAAGCGCTGCTGTCGAGTCGTGTGAAATATACATATATTTTTTTTTATAAATCTATGCATTGGTCTAGTTTTTTCTGTTCTATAGGTCTCCGTAAGCATCGGGCCATTCCCAAAAAAATGAATGTTTATTTAGACCATCCATCTTGGTCTCATACGATAAGATACAATTTAAAATCTTCTGTAACTCTTTCTCATAGTCATTGATAACGCAATAACTCAGTACTGTATAGTAACCCCGCATAACAAGTACCGCCTATAACGAGTTTTCGCATAAGAAGCAAATCAAAATAGTCAACTAATACCTCTCATAACGAGCAATATCCTTTGTGGTTCTGGCGCGTTTTTCGGTGCCGATATTAAATCTTAGAAATACATCAGCTGACCGCTAAAAACTGGGAGTACGAAGAACTACCTGAGGAGTGGAAGCTGGATGTCATCCACCCAGTCTACAAAAAAGCGAGAGGCTGGAATACTAAAATTATCGTGCCATCACAGTCCTCAATGTTGCCTGCAAGATCCTGTCCCAGATCCTGCTACAAATTTTGACGGCAGCTACCAGGCTGGGTTTGTTGGAGGCTAATCCACCAACGACCAAATTTTTACTCTTCGGAAGATCCTCCAGAAGTGTCGAGTATGCCAGATCCCTACGTACCACCTGTTCATCGACTTCAAGGCGGCCGACGGTACCATAGACCCGAACGAGCTATGGATCTTAATGAAGCAGAACCATTTTCTTCGGAAGTTGATTAGGCTGTTAGAGGTCACCATGAACTGTCTGCTCTTTAACATGGCCCTGGAAGGAGTCGTTCGAATCGTGGAGCTAGACAAAGGCAATCGTGGCACCAGTCTCTCCAATTTCTTGGCTTCGCGGATGACAGCGAAAGTGCGTGAGGCGTACACCCGACTCAAACGCAAAGCAGCAAGAATTTGATTGCGAATCAATGCGACGAAGCCGAAGTACCTGCTTGCCGGAGACTCAACACAACGGAGAGGCAGTGTATTAGTTGACGGTGATAGTCCCGAGGAGGTAGAGGAGTTGTACTATCTTGAGACGGTCGTTACTTGGGATAAAGATATATTGTTATATTATTGGATTTATCATCTGCTGCGATTCAGACCGCACGAAATGTGAGATATAACGCACATTGTTTCGCCCGTTGGTCCTCTATTTAAACGAGCCTTGGACCATTCGAGCGGAGGATGTAATGGAGTTCGGAAAAGAACGATGAACCAGGAGCTTGCTGAGCTGTACGGCAAACCTGTTGGTGGTAAAGGCTGACGTGATACGATACCTGGGGCATGTTATGAGGATGTCGAACTCCAGAAGATCTTCGACAGCAATCGCCAGATCGACAACGAGACGCAGAGGAGCGTAGCGCGCTCGATATCTGGATCAGGTAAAGCAAGCGACCTTATGTAGATTGACTGTCTACATGGATGGGAGGCTGCAGGTAGGGACCGGAACGTAAGCTGAACAACAAGAGAGAGTGAGAGGGAGACAGAGAGAAAGAGAGAATAATCAATGGGTTATTTTCAATATCAATACACATGGGTTAACCGAATGTGGACAATACGAATTCTGGATAGAATTCGTTGGTCTCGGCTATGATGGAGTATCTTTCCATGGTGTCATGTTTGTTTGGATTTTTCGGAGGTGTGGTTGTTCTCCATTGTGCCAACATGTTTCCCAGTGCATGCGAACTATACTTTGTTTTCTAGTTTACAAAAGTTCGCTTTTGGCCAGTGAGGTGGAGTTTGATGGGGGATTTTAACATGCCAATATTTGCGAGCATGGCTGCTCTTTCGTTGCCACGAATACCTAGATGACTTGGGACCCAAGTCAATGTGATGACGGAGACTTTGGTGATATAACTATTTCTTCAAGGCTTTGGATGTGACGATCTTTCGATCGGCCGAGAACAGAACATTATTTATGTCCTCTCCTAGTCCTTCTTCTGCTGCTATGGAAAGGGATATTGTTTCCGAAGAAAAGATTATTAAATTTAGAGGTATATTTAGAGAATTTTGATTTTTTGGTTCCAATTGCTGAGTTTCCGCTTGATCTAGGAATGAGCATTATGGACTGACCTATTTTAGGTGGTTTTGAATACTAGTGCCGGGTCTTATAAGAGGATCTTAAATGATTTGAGGTAGATTTATTGAGTTTATTTGTTGAAATTCACTGTAAAATGTTTGTATGAAGTATTAACGTTTAATAATATTTATTAATGATACAAAATCATGTCCGCCATGCTAGCTTCACATTAGTGATGTGCTCTCTGGAGCGCACCGACGACTCCGATCCGACTCCAAATATTGTTAGTCCGATTCCGACTGCAGCAAAATGGAACAACTAGATCCGCCCGGAGTCGGAGCCGTCCGGAGTCGTCCAGAGTCGTCCGGAATCGTTCGGAGTCGTCCGGAGTCATTCGGAGTCGGAACCGGAATCGGTCGACCGAAGTTGGTGGAACAGGTCAACAGGAGCCTTTGTGCTTGTGATCAGACATTTCCTTTCGTTATGTTTTTTTGCCTTTCACTTTGCGCGTGCACTTCTTATACAGGCCTTTGTTTCGAAGGCCGACCTCGGAGACGACTCTGGATGACGCTGTCTGTAGCCGATTCCGGATGAATCCAGACGACTCCGGACGACTCCAAACGACTCCGAACGACTCCGAACGACTCCGGACGACTTCGGACGGCTTCGGACGACTCCGAACGACTCCGGATGATGCAGGGCGGACCTACCTTCTGGAGTCGATTCCTGATTTTTGCCAACTTTACCCATCACTACTTCACATGTACCGTAAGTATTATGTTACAAAATATAAATTTATTCGAAAAATGACGTGATGGATACAAAAAATCCTCAATCCTCAATTAACGGATCTCAATCGTTCTCTAAAAGTTCCAACTTCTTCTTCTTTGGCACAACCGACCTGTACCAATATTGGGCTTGGATTTCACTGACTTATTTATTACCAAAGCACACAAGAAACATTTCCCATACCCTTTACTCTTCAACATGTCTTAAAGCATTATTTACTATGTGTGTCCTGAGCCACATAGTTTCAACATGTCTTTTGAAGATGCTCACCAGTTCTTAAAGTTAAACCTTTAAAACGTAAGACTGTCTGTTAAAACTAAAATTGGAGTTTTGATGGCTGGCTTTAATAAACCTGTAATCGTGTTCTTAAGCACGTTTAAAGACTTGTTATTTTAGACTAAGGCATCAATAACAATTGATCTTATTAAATTTACTCATACTCAATTACTCATTTTAAACTAATACTAGACTTAAGAACATTCACACGGATCACTGTTATCCATTGAACGAGAAATAAACAATTAAACAATTAAATGCATATTATGTAAGTGTTGGACGAAGGGAATTTGGAACAGGCTATACAGGTTGTACCTGAAATACGCTATTAACGCAAAACGTGGATAAGTCGAATATTTCTAATTTCTCCGTAAGTTGTATTTTGCAGTTTTCAGCCATAATAAGCATCAATCAATTCAGACATCAATTGCTTGCAGTGGGTGGTTTTAAACCCTGCAAAAGATTATTAGATAACTGTTCAATTCTAATAATCTTCTTCTTCTTCAATTTGGGGTAACGTCCTACGCGAGCATACCGGTCTATACAGGCTTTCGAGCCTTAATTCATCACCACGCAGCCGGATAGTAAATCCTTGCTACGGGGGGACGGTCCATTCTGGGCTTGAATCCATGACGGGTATGTTATTGAGTCGTTCGAGTTGACGACTGTACCACAAGACCCAATTAAATTCCAATAATCTATGCACGGCATAAATCTGAGGAAACCGCGATTATGTAAATATGAGTATACCAGGTTCCGCGTATCTCTGACAATGCCTGTACGCGGAGAGTCTTAAAACTTGTTTGTTTTCACAAGCGCCCTCAAATACTATGTGCTGTTTAAAAAGATCTTAGCCACACATATTGCACTACAAAGCAACTGAACTTGTGATCTGGAAAGCTCTTGATATTAAAAAAAAAACAAATTAATAGTTTACATGACAAATAGAAAAATGTCAATTTCCAAAACGCCCTAGATTATTAAATACGCGAGACATTGCAGTTTTGAAGTCGTTTGATCCATCCCGTGTAGCTAAATTCCAGCGTTCAAAATTGCCTAGAAGTTGGTCGGTGTAAGCTAAAAATCAGTTTCTCCAGTATCTGGGGTGCATCTATTTTGCTGCAGAGCACGCCAGCAATGAAAAATGCTTGAGCATTTCTGCGCCTAATTTCTGGAGTTTCTATAGACCTAAAAGCGCGAATGATAGGAAGGCTGATCCATCATCATGATCATGATCCCTGCATGGAAGACAACGTAACGGCGTAACTTGTAATTTTTCTTCGTATTTGCTCAATCCGCTGCTTCCATGTTCCGACATATGGACAAGGCACGACGGTGCCTTACTCTAAAATAGGTCTAACTAAACTACAATTTTAGCGATTTGAGGCAGCTAGGATCATCAAAGGCCTAAGCAACTTTAAACATAAACCCAAGTGTTACGCCTGTTATCTGGAATCACGCCTAGGTCGCGTGCCTCTATTTTCCGTTGCAAAATTTGTCCATCGAGTATGATCCTATCCTATGGATGAAGTATGGTGCTTGTAAATCTTGTTCCATTGATCTTGCTGTTATCTCTTACGAAGCCTCCTGTAGATCACCATGTGGAGATCAAAGCTAACCGGTAACTATGAGCGGAA
Source organism: Anopheles merus (assembly GCF_017562075.2). Classification (NCBI taxonomy): domain Eukaryota; kingdom Metazoa; phylum Arthropoda; class Insecta; order Diptera; family Culicidae; genus Anopheles; species Anopheles merus. Next base: position 9,910,408 of record NC_054081.1, on the reverse strand, counting down.
AAGCGGGCTTTACACACAGAAGAGGCTTTATACACACAATTCCGCCGCAACAAAAAAAAACAACTAACAGACACATTCGACACAATCGTAACGCGACGGTATGAGTCATCAGCGGTCGCGATCACAGCTGTGCCTTTGGAGCCACCGTCCACCGTTGTTGCTGGCTTGCATCCCATCCCCCCTCTCACATGAATCGCTTCGGTACACGCTCAGGTAAATGCAACCAATGTACTGGTATTGGTGGCAAAGGAAAGAAATAGAGATAGAGAGAGAGAGATAAACCCGAGCACTTCAAAATGTGTGGAATTTTGCCACGTGGTGGCGCCTGCAATTATGACGCCGCCGACTGCTCCCGGCTCCTCTGCCTCCTCGCTCCGCAATCCCTCCAATTCTGTGAACCGCGCACGAACATGCGCGAGAATAATTCGCCAGTCCGGAAGGTCGCCTCAAAATCGAGAGGGGGGACTGATCGTGAACTTGTGCAGCTACTGTACTTAGTGTGTGCTATTGTGTATGTGTGTGTTTGTCAGACTCATTCAACCCCCTGAGAAGTGAGAACACTAACAAAAACAACAACAAAAACAAAAACAAAAACAATGATCGAAAAAATATAACACTTTCCGGTCTTTTGCTTGAAACGTTTGCCGTCCCCATGGCTGGGAATGGCTCATCACGAGTTGAGCAGCCCTGGCCCGGTGGAGTCATCTCTCGCTTGCCCTTTCTGTCATCAGAGCAGTACCCCTGGAATGATAGAACAAAAAAAAGAAGAACGGATACACACAATACGCATCAAATACATCCGATCGGACTGCAGCCACCGTTGCCCTTCATAACCCTGTACGTGTGTGTAAGTGCGTGTTGTTGTGGGCAATCATTCCCCATCGCCTCGCAGGCAGCATTCAAAGCACGCGCGGCTAGTGATACGGCGGCACACAACCCCTTCTTACCTGTACACGCACAACTCCCTCACTCACTCTCTCTCTCTCTCCTTCTCTCTGCGTCTGTTGCACAAGAAAAACAAGCAACTGTGAGGTACAGCAAGAGAGAAAGAAGAGAGAGAGAGAGAGCGAGCACGCTCACCCAACGCACACCTTTTGGCGTGTAGAGGCGATCGTGCGGGCTAGAACACCTTCGCGAGGCACCCGAGGCTACCGAAACAAGCACACGCGCGAGCGCATGCAGCATGCCGACCACGGCGACAATAGAGCGAAGGTAAATGAATGGCCCAGGGGGTGGGTAGAGTGCTGTCAAAGCCTTCTCTCGACCACTCACACCCCCTCCCCCCCCCCACCACCTCCCCAAACCCACATACACAGTGACCAGGCAGCGCGGTGACGTTTCGGCAGCGCCCGGTCCGTTCTCAGCGCGCATTTGCAGTTCGGAAGTACGATCGGTCGGTTGGTTTCAGTCTCTGCGCGCCCGTCACAAGCCATCACTGGCTTAACGTACCAGTGTAGCATTACCTGTGTGTGTGTGTATCTGTGTGTTTATTACGTGTTTTTTTGACATCTCCCGCAAACCGAAACAAGGGCAAATTCGGAGTTTTTGGTTAGTTCTCGTGCCAGGGGTTGTGATTTCCCAGGAGGCCCTGGAGTTCCAGGCTCCTGGAGTGCTAAACAGTGGAGTGCAACGCAAACACCTCCCAGGGGATCTGCTATCAATGCTCCGAGCCGAGCGAGTCTTCAAAACCCTCAACCGTTGCATCTTGAACTAAATCCTGAACTCCAATCGGTTGTAGTTACCCCGGAAGGACCTAATATCGTATTCCAGCAGTTGTGTGTTCTCCATCAAACAACTTCCCAAGTGTCCGCGTGTGTTTGTGTGTGGCCTACTACGGCAAGAAGCGAACGGCCACTGTGCTCTGTCACTGGTTTGGGTTGCGAAAATGAAGCATGGGGTTTGGACGACCTTGCGGCAACTGGCGAACCGCGAACCTTCGTTTTGTTCGTTCAAGCTCTGGAGTGTTGGATACCGTTTTTTGGAGCACAATTTTTGAATTTGAAGCAGAACATTCTAACTAACATTCTGCCCGGCCAGCTGTGTGATTCCTGTGTGAGACACGGTGTGGGCTCGATGACTCAACGCTTCGCTTGAGGCGCTCGCGTAGAAATTCGCAACTGTTGGGGTCCAGGTTGTGTGGAATATGCAACACAACTGCAGTTGTGCTTTCAAAACCCTCACACTCTCTCTCTCCCACTCTCTCTCTCTCTCTCTCACTCTCTCTCTCTGATTGACGGGGCTTATTCTAATGTTCTTTTTTTCTCTTCTTGTTACTGTCTTCCACCTTCGCTCTACTCCCTTCGCTGGGCCAGCAAGGGCCCCACACACTTGCCCGTGTTGAGTGCAGCGCGCTGTCGCGCATAAACCCGCGCACGTTCTGTTTTGCTTCTTTTCCATCTGCGCGTGTGTGTGTGTGTGTGTGTGGTTTTGTTGTTAAGTTTTTTTTGTTACCGTTGATGGTTTGCTAGAACCACAGCATCCACAGCTTAATGTCCGCCCGTGTGCGCGGTTTTGAGAGGGTGGAGGGATAATACAATTGGATAATGGCCGGGACCCAATTATGATGTGTGTGTTCCGGCTTTTGCGCTCTTGATTGTGCCCGTTTTACCCTACCCACCCTCCCTCCCCCCCCCCCCCCTTCTGTGCATCTCATCCCTTTGACGTATGTGTGTGTGCGTGTGGAAGTGGACACAGTGTCAGGTAGGCAACAACTGGCCAGGGGCACGATGGCGGATAAGCTAATAGGAAGGGATTTTATCAAGTTGTCCCCACTTGGCGGCTTGATTGTGTGTTTTTTTTTTGTGTGCCGCTCGCAACAGCCACTGGCAACTGGCCGGTGGCCAAGTGAGTCAAGCTGCGTGCCAGCGTGCCGGAATCAACAACATCATCATCGTCATCATCATCGTCGTCGTCGTTTGGTGGCACCGGGCGTTAAACGATGACTGAATGACCAACTGGGACGGTGGTCCGATGACTCACGCTTCATTTCCGTTTCGTTGCAGCAGTTTTGTTTTGCAACCAGGAATTCAAAACATCCGGAAGTTGCATAGGATATTGTGGGAGTCCTCCGGAATTTTGGAACGCGACCAGGAGCGCTTAGGGACGAGGGAATCTCCAACTCCGAGCAGGATCTTGAAACAGTGTGGAACTTCCTAGGGACTTCAAATTCAAAACAAAGCGTAGATTAGAATGTTATTCAGCATAAAAACCTATTTTCGCTTCACAGCGACCGTGTCTATGCAAACAGTCCAGATAAAAACGGACTAGTGCGAGTCGTCATATATCTTCCCCAACACACAAACACACACACTAGGGCCTGGCAGACATCAAGACACACGGCGCGCAGCATACCCGCTGGCCCCGTCGTCAATCCCCGCCTGCGCTAGGGCCAAAATCTGTCGCACTTAGTCGCAGTTAATTTTCGTCCGTTAGCACGCCTTCGCCACTCATTAGTGGCTAGGACGTAGCGTGTCGGAGCGTGCGCTACTCTGCTGTTGGGTACAACAGGCACATCGTCGCTCATCAGGGAATCTAGAAGTGGAAGTTGAAGTTATGGAAGTTGAAGTTACGACTAATATAAAACTAAACCGAGCTTTCCCGGCTGTGGCGTTTCTTGAAGTCTCCGAAGTTGTGGCTACTGTGTGCGATCGGCGCGTGAATCAATCAATCTCGCTTTAGTGTGGGGAAGTTTCTAATCCCCGGGGACCGGTTGGGGAGAAGCGAAGACAGAGAGGGAGAGATTAAAAAAAACCGGTACGTGCCACAACGTGGACACAACACCGTCTTGGATAATCCACACATTCGGGACGCTTCGAATTTGACGCAACCATTAGGTGACAGAAGTTGAGAGCAACTGCTTCATTCCCACGCTGAGAGGTTAGGTAAAGGCAGCTGGAAATTCGGCAGCAGCAGCAGTAGGCTCTTCCTGCTTGTATCGCAGTACCGTCCCAGGGGGTCACAGACGGGGCGTCATATTTCTGGGAAGGATGCCCGACAGGTGGAACAAGCCTTTGCCGGGCATCTTCTCTTATCTTGATCTCTTCCCCGCCATGACAGACAACTGTTCCGCGCGCGTGTGTGTGTGTATGAGGTAAAAAAGGGCATGACGGCGCCATTGACATTGGGAATAGCTTCAAAAAACAAACAACTACCGGTCGGATCACGTGTGTGCTGGTGATGGTGGGCGCCCCCGGAAGTACGGGAGTTTTCTTGACCAACCCAACCCAGCTGGTATTGCACGTGAGTGTCCCATCGCAAAAGGGTTCAAGCGGACAAGAAAGAACTCGGCCCTAGGTACCTCCCCTCTTTTTACCGACAAAAGCGCACTCTGTGGGTCTTCCTTTTGTGCATACACACACACACACATCTTCAAGGTTTTGTCATACTACGTGTTTGTCCCTGTATGGGCCTAGTCGTGATTGTTTTCTTGGAAGGTAGCGCCGACCGACAAAGACGTCGGCCGTGCTGGAATGCAGTTGCATCGATTCATTCGCGCCAGTTGCGTCGAATCTGGCTGCCCGCCTCGTCTACCTGCCGGACAGTCGTGGGACGCGCACCGGTGTCTCTCTGTGCGTGATACGTGATAAATACGCGGTTTTGACTGTGTACGTGTGCGCTGCTGTGCTTACCGCGCGGTGACGTAAAACGCTGCTCGTAGTCCTTCGAGCCGGATCGCGCAGTGTTGCTGCATTTGTCCTACAGTTTCGTCCATCAAAACTCGGATCCGAGTCCGCAACAATCAAACCCACCGTCCACCCGCTCGCCGTGTGCAAAGCACACGCACAGACGAACGCAAAAAAAAAGGGTCAAATTGGTTTGCTGTCCCCTCTCTTCTCCCCCATCACCTGCTCCTCTGTCTTCCTATTCTTGGGGGAGGTGTGTCCGTTTTGTTTTCTTTTTTGTGTGTGTGTGTTTGTTTTGTTTGCTAATGCATTGCTAGCGCCTCTCTCTTCTCTCTCTCTCTCTTCTTTCTTTCTCGTTCGTCCACAGCGACGCCGTGGCTTCTCATGTGCGCTTTATTTTTAGTCACCGATCGGCCTGAATTGGCCGAGTTCGATTTTGCCCCACACCTCTCCCAATCGTTGTGCCTTTATTGCTGTTTCCCCCTTACCGTCCACTTGTCCTCTAGTTTGCATTGGGAAGAAGGTGAAAGTGATATGACCATTGGTTTTTTTTTTTACAAAATTCAAATATTACAGCCCAATTGCGTGTGAAACCGTTTAGCGACCTTGAAACGAAAAGAAGTGCAAGCAAAAGTGCAGTGAGCAAACAGGCAAAAAGAACAAACAATCAACGACATTTTTTTTTTTGCTTTTGCAAACCAGAGCAAAAGAAAGAAAGCAACACTACGAAACGAAACAGTGAGAAAATAGAACGACAAAATAGTGCAAAAACGAGCAACCGACACCGAACCGCAATGAACAGCAAGCAAAGCAACAAGCAAACGATGCTGCCGGGATCGTCCCTGGTGCTGCTGGTGGCGCTGGCTGGGCTGGTGATGGTGCTGCTGCCCGTCGGCACGGTGCCGGCCGTCCACGCCCAGCAGTCGGACCGGGCGGGCGCACTGATCGAACCGAACGACGCCCTGTACGATGCCCGGTACGCGCGGATCGCGAAGGAGAAGCGCGAATCGTCCCGCCGCCCGACGTCGGCCGCCGAGGACCATGAGTCGGAAGAGTTCTACGGGGTGAGTAAGGAAGTTGTCGCGGGAAGGTGTCGCGGATGAGTCACTAGTGAGCAATGGCGCGGGCGGGTTGAGCGGCTGCAGTACCGCGCATCCGGTCCCGTGAGCGCCATTCGCTCCCATATAAGGTGGCTCGGAAGGGGTGGGAAGGTTGTGGACGGAGCATTGGGACCGGTGGAGCATCGCGCCTTGTTTGTTTGACAATTGTGATTATGTGCTCGGCACCATTCGGGAATGGAAACAAGGATGCATTAATCTAGCAAGCGTTATGCATTATGACTCATGCTGGATTATGACGGAGCCCCTTTAAAACACAGCCCTCCTACACACACACACACACACACATACAGCATGAAGTGGAGAGAAACATAATTTCTCCTTAGACACGCGACACGCTGGCGACCTGTTGGAATGTCTGACACACGCACTGGTACCGCGGCGGTGACTAATAAATGCCCTGTAAAGTGTTAATGCGAAGCTGCTCATGTCTGAACTTGTTGAAGGGCACACACGTTGTTTGATTTTGTATGCGCGCACGTGTGTGTGTGTGTGTGTGTGTGTGTGTGTGTGTGTGGGGAGTGTATAGAAAGGGTATTCCCTCCAGGGTTCTTGAGAAACCGACGATCCATCAAACCGCTTTTATAGTTTAATATCTCGCAGGTGAACCGGTACAGCGGTCAATGCGTTTCGGTGCATTTGCCACTCGACCGATAAGATAAACGAGGCTCTCCAGACGCTACGCGAGCTGCTGCTGCTGCTCCCACTGGAATTGCTTCATCCATCCCGGTTAGAGATTGTACTGTTGGAGAAGAAGTAAGCAACAAGAAAGTATCAACTAGACAAGCGGATTGATTTCCATTTCTGCCACCAATGACGCAGTGCAAGCAGACTGGGGTTTTTTTCATGTCAATGCCGGTCGTAATTTTGCTTTACAGTAACTATGGCATCAAGAAGGGCAAACAATCAGGCTTTTAATTCCCGCGAAATGCTAGGGAATACATTTTTAAACTTGATAGTTGTTTCAAATCCTGCACATTTGGGTAAATCAAAAGAGCATCGTTCAACAATTAAAAAAAAAAAACAATAAGTACTGCTTTGATTATCAAGAATTGCAGTGTTTTAGAAAGGTTTTTTTCAAAAGTTCTCATAGCTGTAGGACACTATTTAACTCTTTCTAATGAGAATTGAACTTTATATAATGGGAATTGAACTCTATGGCACCCTTGTTGGACAAATTCCGTCATCAAATAGGAATTTCCAACGAGCCTGTCCAAATAGGGTGCCATCCAGTACAATTTCCAACATGTGAAGTTCATTTCCAATAAGAAAAAGTCAAGGAAGTGTCCCACAAGTATGAGAATCCCTGGAAAATCCTGTAAATAACCTTTTAAATTGCCTTATTTAGAAAATTATTGAAATATTGAGATATGGCAATAAATACAACTAAATAATTTTAAAAAAGTGTCAAATCCTTACAGGGGTTTTCAAGTCACTTCCGAATGTGCAAATCATTCTTCACCGGCTCCAGGAAGTGTTTCAACAGCTGCTACATATTGCATTGGCATTACAATAAAATGTCAGTTCTTACACATGATTTTCAACACATCATAAATCATTTTCCAACTCAATCCAGCTTGAGAAGTGTTGAACATTAGGTGGAAAAACTAAAATATTGATGCAAATGCAATATTTGACAGCTGTTGAGAAACATCTTGCAAGTAATTAAAAATGTTGTCGACATTGGAAATTGACTCGAAATGCACTGTAACATGGTTAAAGTCATATATTTTAGTATATTTATGTTTTCCAGGCCGTATTTTCTGTTATAATATTATTGCTTAAGATTTTTTTTTGTTTGAAACTAATGTTTGCGAAATAAGAATCTTTAGAAAGACTTGCAGCGTCAAAACAAAATCCAAAATTAATTCACTGTCTCAGTTTTTTTTTTAATAAATGATAAATGATACATAAATAAATGAATGTACAGTACATTTCTATTATACTGTGCGAAAAGGGATGCTTATAAATCACTGTACCAGCACAAGGAAACTGTTAGAAACCCGTGAAACTATCAACACACAACTAATTCGTTTAAATTTTAATAATTTTTAAATCTAAATAGAACACAAAATCCTTCTTCAATAGAAAGTGTTAAGCTCTATGAACAATATATTTTTATCCCCGTGGTATAGCTTCAGCCACTAAGCAGACTTGAAGCTTCATAAAGGCAAACCTGTCGGTCTATTGCATCTTCCATCGAAAAACAAAGTTTTCATTGTTTAGATGAATACCAGTGTTTAAAAAAAAAAAACAAACCCATGTCGATGTTGTTTCCTTCCCGAGCTGTGTGCTAGCCTAATGCAGCAACTCGAACACATTGATTGTAGCACATTGATTAGTGCGCGGCAGGTGTGTTAATTTGTGCTAATTTCTGCCACCAATTAGCGAGCCTTTTGTGCTACGTGCCTGTGCGAGCCTAAATAGGTTAGGTTAATTAAGCCTTAAGCGCTTGCCTGATGGAGTTGTGGGAAGTGACACAGCTGCCAGCGAAATTGTACGTAGCGTTTTGTGCCATAACAATAAGCTCTAAATCGTTCTTAAAAAGGAGCTGCGCTTATAGTAAAGGCGCAGAACTCGCTGCATAGAATGACGTCTCATCGAATTATCTTCCAGAAAGTAATAGTCTCCTCGACGGAGTTCAAGGATATCATTTTTTGTTTAACATTGGTGATTGTAGCAAGGTAAACTGGTGGTAAAAACAAATTTGGTCTGAATCAAATTGTAGTTTTGAATGTTGTAAATTTTCAAACACATTGAGGAATTTGTCATGCGGGATCTTTATACACGCTAAAATATAGTAGTTCGTCACACCTTCTCAACACATCACAACCGATACGTAGCGCATTTGAAGCTGTTCCATAAAAAAATGTCCACATACCGCTAATAAATTACTTACCATAAACGGGCGGTAGGTGTGTGGTGTGCATGTTTTACGACGTATAAGTGCGAAATAGCTGGTAAGCGTAACGCATTGCGCACATTATCGCGTGCGTTTGCTCTTTCTCTCTCTCTCTCTCTCTCTCTCTCTCTCACTCTCTCACTCTCTCTCTCTCTCTCTCTCTCTCTCTCTCTCTCTCTCTCTCTGACCAAACACACATGCATTATGGGAACGCATTACAATCTATACTTTTTAATTCAAGTAAGGGAAAACGGGGTAAAATGGACAGGCTTTATTATAGCATTATTTCACAGCAAGGATCAATTCCAAGACTTAACATGCATTCATTGGAGTGTTTTATGAACACCATGCAAGGTTTGTAACACGTTGTAACCAAGAAAAATATGAATTGAGATTTCGTAATAAAATTATGTTATTTTTATCTCATCGATAATAAGCTTTTGACATATGAACGCTTGATGAGGCTATAATGTTGTATTTGTCCACACAATAAAGCTATCGGATCCAGCTTCAAAAGATTCGTTCTCGTCGGTTGAAACGTGTAAAAAGTGTTTTTATTATAAAAATGTATTTTTGGAAACAAATTCCTCCTAAACTGCTATGCAAGATATGGAAAGAACATTTCACGACGCGTGCGCTAAAGCTTTGGCTATTATCTAAGCCATGGGTCTCCCAACTTTTCAGTTCGCGGGCCGCATTGCTTCACAAATAACTTTGTTGAGAGCCGTTACCACTGACGTTACCTTTAGAATGAATGAAAGTTCAAATGTTGTTTCGATTCGAAATACTTGATGAATTAGTAAAAAAATAAGCTATTTATTTTAACCTTTACAAAGCCATCGTGGGCCCCATTACAGGCTCTTGAGGGCCGCGAGCCGTAGTTTGGAGACCCCTGATCTAAGCGTTGTTGTTGTAGTTCAATTTTACCCCAGTGTTTCGACGGTTAAAGGTTTTGTTTCAATATGCCCATTTTGCCCCGCGTATCAAAATAAGTGTTTTATTTAATTAATCTTTCGTTAGTATTCATCCAAATGAATCTTTCGTTGAGTTTCATTCAAATGAATCATTAGCGATGAGTGATTCGAATTCCGAATCGATTCTCCATAAATTCATGAATTTATAATGAATCATGAAATTTTAAAGATATCCTCATCAAGCCATAAAGATTAATACATCTCCATAGATCTATAAATCTTTGGTGGTGTATGCTTTTCAAGATATTGAATTCGCGCAATCCCGTGGTACAGTCGTCAACACGCACTCTCTTAAATTTGTTTGCCGATTCTCGGTTAATTTTTGCCGAGATCTGCACAACTGACATCTCGGCAAAGATCTTGGTTAAAATTCTGTTGCCTGGAAGTCTGAACGGTCTGGCAAAGGTTGAACCAATCGGATTAGCTTCCACATCTGATCCTTCAATAGGGACTGCTCCGAGCGACGCTTTGAAGAGCACCGGCTGCGTGCGCTGACAGAGCTTCCTAGCCCCAACCCCGCTCCATACCCGTGCTCGATCGCTCGGTTATTTCACGCTGAGAGACTCATTTTCACTTATTTTTTTACACTTTTAATTTTACAACATCACAACATCACTCCGAAAGGTTTTCGTTGCATTAGCACGAGATTAACAGAATGGTGAATGACAGATAGAATACCGAGAGAATACCTTGGCTAATCCAAATAATAAAGCTGAAATCTCGGTTATTTTGACGGATGAGCTGCTGTGTTAACGTATGTCCTCGTCATGTTGTGTTGCCGAGTTTGGGTTCAAATATTTTTTCAACTGACATATCAATAAGAATCGAAAGAGCCGACGGATTTCGGCAGTTTGTTAACCGAGGTCGTAAAATATTTTTAAGTGTGTACGACTTAACAACATGCCCGTCATGGGTTCAATCCTCACACGAAACGAACCTCCAGAGGGACAGATTATCCCATTGCGTGTTACTTGCTAAGAAATCAAGGAGAAGAAAAAGTAGAAGAAGAAGAAGAAGATTAAGAAGAAGAAGAAGTAGAAGAAGAAGAAGAAGAAGAAGCTTTTTTTAGTTCTATGAATCTTTTGAGATTCATGAAATTTTGTGATTTATTAATATTTCGAGATGTATTAAATTTCGAGATTCAAGAATCTTTCCAATATTTTCATGAGATTCAGATTTATTGAATCTTTTCCACTGAGATTCAAATTAATTGAATCTTTTCAAAAATTCACTCAGATTCATGAGTCTGAATAAGATTTACCCAACGCTAGTCAAAATAGCATCACGTTTTACATATATCGTATTACATTCTTACAGGGTCTCCCACGATTTATTGGTTTCCATATTTTTTTGGTGCGTTCCTACGATTTTTTGGCTGATTCAAAGAATTTTTTGGTTCAATTTTATTGATATCCAATCGGACGATACCGATGAATCATGTAACGAACTAAAAATCTATAGAATACGTGAGACGAGCCCAAACAATTATGGGAACTGACCAATAAATCGTGGGAAACCCTGTATTACATTTTAATCTTTAACATGTATTTTAAGTATTACAAGTTTTAATCCATAGGTAAATAGTAGAGCCATAGAATACTGTAAGAATAGCTGTGTTTCGTAGCAAAATTTACATTAATATAAATTAAACTGCTTAACACGCTCCTTTTGCCCCGCTCTTGCTTATTTATCGCAGCTTCGTGCAAAGAGTGGAGCTCGGATGGTTTGATTTGATTACACCGCATCTACCCGAATGCCTTTGTTGGGGGCCTTCATGTTGAGAAATAGAAACTTGTTGAAAAATAAACAATTTATCGTGAATCGAATTGGCAACAACAACAACACAGTTTTGCCAAGCTACTAAAAACCCGAAATAAAGCTCCCCAAGGGTGGCACACCGGCAGCCGTGTCGCGATTGATAAGAGTTCGTCGTACCTTGCACAACAGTCGCACGAAGCGGTCGGTCGCCCGAAATGTTGGTCAAGGTGTCATGGAAGCCGGCCGCCACCGGGCCGCAATATGGGTCGCGGTGTGTGCTCGGCTCGATTTCGTTACGTCAGCGGCGCGATTTGCAGCCGAACGGGCAGCGCCTGTGCAGCCAGCCACGCTTATCTTACGCTTTAACAGTGTTGTTCTAATGCTAACTAGTGCGATCGAAACTGACCAATAAATCATACGTTTCTTCCTATCCCTCTCTCTCTCTCTCTCTCTCTCTCTCTCTCGCCACTGCAGCTTCCGATCGAATACGCGCTGCAGCTATCGGAGCTGAACACGTCCGCAGACATCCTACCGCTGCTAGATCCGGACTCCGTCGACAGCCGCATCTTCATGGACGGTGGGGGTAAGTAGTGACCACCTTTTTTATTGTATTCTCCTCTACCTCTCACGAGCTTACCATTGTTTCCTCTTTAATAAAAACACACACACACAGAGTACAGTGGACGGGACATTGGAATGGAGCCGGTGGCGGCATCGTGCGAGCCGGACTCCGAGCTGGTCAGCCTGCGGCCGGAGAATCTGACCAGCTCCCGCTACTACTACTACCCGAGCTGTACGCGCGTGAAGCGGTGCAGCGGCTGCTGCAACACCAAGCAGCTCGTCTGCGAGCCCACCGCCAACCGCACCATCCTTTACAAGGTGAGTGAGGCTCGCGGCAGCTTCGACGCTGCCCAAGCGCGCCCCAAGCGCGCGCGCGCGCCCCAAGCGCGCGCGCGCGCATCGCTACTGCATTGCTTGCTAATCCTTGTCCCACTCCTCCGCAGGTCACCATACTGGAGTACCGGCCGAACAAGAAGGATCGCTTTTCGCACCGCGAGCTGGTGCCGATCGAGGAGCACGTCCGGTGCAAGTGCCAGTGCCGGGTGAAGGCGTGGCACTGCAACGAGCGTCAGCAGTACAACGCGAACAACTGCCGCTGCGAGTGCACCAACCGGGCGGACCGGGACGAGTGTGCCCTGGAAAGCGACAGGAAGCAGTGGAACCCGTCCACCTGCACCTGCGACTGTCTGCCGCGGAACGAGGACTGCACCAGCGGCTCGCACTACGACCGCAACGCGTGCAAGTGTGTCCCGGTAAGCATTAGCCGTCGCATCACCGCCTCCGCATCGGCGGCCCGGTACTCCCCCGTCGTCGTCGTCGTCCTCAGTGTCACCGTCGTCGCCGCCATCGCCGCCGCCTACCACCATTAATGTCACACGCTCAAACAGCTCACCGTAGTTTAGTGTTTTGCGCAACAGACATTGTTTTTTGTTTACACACACCACACGTTCCTTGTTAACGTCCTTGTTATCCCACCCGTGTTCTATTTAGCCGCAATGGCAATACCCGATGTCGATGGTTGGGAAGTATCTTCCCCAGTTCCTTACATATAGTTAGTTAATGAAAAGTTCCTTATTTGATACGTGTGTGAAGTGAACACCCGACCCGATTACACCTCTGTTTCACTTCCGTGAACCTAGGTCCTAAACCACTCCTCCCTGCACAGTAGAGATGGGAACGCCAGTTCTTTAGTAGTGCTATTACATTCGGTATCTGGTACAGGTAGTCCCCGAGATTCAAAAAGTATCCTTCAATCAGAATCATATTAAATAACTATTTCAGTGCCTATAACTACCCACTAAATGCAACATAGTAAGCAATTTTTTGGCTGTAAACGTTGGACTTCGACATTCGCGGATAACTGTGACTTTGAGACACTTACCCAGATACTCTAGCGCAAAGATCTTTGCTGTCCAGTAGGCGGCTCTTATATTTCATACCACTGTCGTCACGCATTTTTATTCCAAATTGCTCTATTAAGCTCTTCACGCGTAAATCTGTGATTTTTTGCTGTAGAATTTAGCTCTTTAGGTTGCAAAGTTTGATCGATCGCTGCCCTAGGGCAATCCATGTTCAGTTTCAGATCCATAACTCCATATAAGATGCTGTTCGCTGCATCTCTTTCGGAACTGACAAAGGAAAGTAGGTAGAAGTCATCACTTGACAGCTACCTCGTCCAGTTTGATTGTCTACTTTTTGTGTGGGATGCTGCATCCCATTCACAACTTTCCATTTTTTAATTAAATTATCAGACTTGGAACAAAAAAGCACCCAAAAATCCTGAACTATTGTGAAGAATTAGGCGCAACCAAAAACAGTTCATTCTGGGATAAAACTCCAGAATTAAAAATTTAGTTTAAAAAAATCTCGAACAGAACACCAACACAATTAAAACTAGTCGTCAATTTCACCCACCATTCAGATTGAGCTTAGTGTGTGTGTGCTGTATACAAATGAACGAGGCAACTGTCAAACCCAAAATCTTTTTGTAGTAGTGCCAAAATGAGCTCTGCATCAAACCTGTATCCTCTATGGACTTTATTTTGACCCACGATAACTTCTGTCCAAACGCACTTTGACGTACCAGAATTCCAATTCCAGCTACTTAATGTAGTAGCACTATAACTGGTTTATAACTGGAAGCTGCATAGAATAGAATGACAGCTGGAGTTAAAAGTTGTTAGCTACTTACAGCACATGTCACCATATTCCAAGTAGGTAATTAGTATCTTTTTACTGATTACTTTTACCATTTTTAATTGATTTTTATTCCGACAACTAGTTACTGATAGCTAACTGTGGAGTTACTTTCGAACATTCACCCTGTAACCCGTTGTTACTTTTTATTTCCCGAATCATCCCATCTCTACTACAAACACACATATACGCCGCGATTAAACATTATTCATTCAGTTTGCACATTATACATTTTATTTTAGTTTTTTGTTTCGTTTGTTTTTGTTTAGATTGTTTATTATAATTTTTTTTCTCTCTCTCTCTCTCCCCTTTCCCTCGTTTTCTCTCTTTCTATCTATCTAACTATTTGTCTTTTTTTCTTCATTTTTTTCCATGCACATGCACATCCTTTCTATTCGTCCATCTTTCTCTATCTCTCTCTCTCTCTCTTTTTCTCTCTCTCTCTCTATCTCTCTGTTTAAACCGGCCAAACACATGTCCTTGGTGGTCAACGCCTCTCACTAACAAACACCTTTCCCTTCGCGCGCGCGCCTGCGAAACCCTTCGCTATGACTCGACTATCCTTTCGAATCCGTACTCGGCGACGCGCTCCACACGTGGTGTTTGGGACTTACTCTCCGGTGTAATGGGATGGGGGTTTGTGTGTCTGTGTGTGTGGGCGGGTGCGACTATGCTATGCTTTCTCCTGGGGATTTCTCACAGAACGATTTCTACGCCTACGATGGGGTTGCATCGTACTGGGACCATCAGAAGCAGCAGCAGGAGCAGCAGGAGCAGCAGCAGCAGCAGCAGCGACCCATTCCCCTGACCGGGTAAACGCGTGTACGAATGCCGAGGCTGTAGCGTGGAGGGGGGAAGGATGCTTCCCCGGGAGTTTTTTTGTTTCTATTACCAAAACCGTTACCGATCCTTGGTAGCGCCATTTATGCCAGTTACTGTACTTAGCTGTAAGCGATAGTCAATGTGTTTTTGGAGTAGATATAAACACACACGTAGAGAAGGATACACAGAGAGAGAGAGAGAGAGATATATACATATATATTGAGTGCACGAGTGAGAGAGAGAAAGGGAGGCACACATAAACAAGTAAAACACGGCAGCACGGTTCCGGGCCGGCGTGCATGAAGGTGAGCTAATAGTTTGTGGGGTGGTGGGTTTGTTTCTAAGCCTTCTAACAAACGAGAAACACCCAGTGGTCTAACAAACTCTCGTAACACCGTATTTGCCATCCCCCAAACACTAACGGATAGATGGGAGTGTGTTGTGTGCGCGAGAAGAAACAAAAACAACGGGTATGGTGGTAGGTGCAGCCTGCTTTCGGAATGTTCATACGCCTCGTTTCCCCACAGCACTACACCCCGTAGTGTCGCTCGGTAGTAATGGTGGCAGGTTGGAAGGCCGGGAGGAGGATGTAGTGGCACGCGGCAACGCTTCTGACGAACGAAGACGACTTACTGCGCCCTTACCCTGTTCCGGCTAGCGGATCCTTCCACTCTCCTCACACGCTCTCTACTGCAAGGTCGGCGGCGTCGATCCGGGATTTCAAAAAATGTATAACACAGGGACAGGGTTTGCCGGACTGTTTCCTATTATTAGAGAGAAAGAGAGGGAGAGAGAGAGAGAGAGAGAGAGAGAGAGAATGAGCGTAAGGTCAGTGATCGACAAACGATGCGGAACAAATAACAATATCTAGCAGCTCCAGATCCCTATTTTAAGCTTCAAACTTACACAGTAGAATCCCTCAAAGAGTACTTCAAACTAGTGATGGGAAAAAATGAAGTTTTCTGAATCGATTCTGGAATTGGTTCTCAAATTGGAATCCGCTCTGGAGTCTGAATTAGCTCCAGAATCGGAGTCGGTATCGGTATTTCTATAAGAATAAGCTTTTGGATCCTGTGTTGCTATAATCGCTGCAAGGTATCCAAACTTGCTTGTAAACGAGCTATTCTCATGGTGATACCGGGATTGATTTCGCTTCTGAAGCTTCTGATTTCTTTATTCCAGAACTGATTCTGGGAACCGATAGCCATTCCGGATCGAAATCTGATTCCGATTCCATAGCTGTTTGCGATTCATTAGTCGATTACAATTCCGGATCCGATTCTAATTCCGAAATCGGCCCCATAATCGGAATCAATTCTGGATCCAATTCTGATTCTAGAATCGGCTCTAAAATCGGAATCGATTTCAGAATCTGATTCGAAATTGGTTCCAGATTTGAATCTGAATCAACTCCAGGATCGAAATCGATTCCTGAAACGAAATCGCTCCCAGAATCGGAATCGATTTCAGAATCTGAGCCAATTCCAGACTCGGAATCGGAATCGTCTCCGGAATAGATTCCGAGCACGAAATCGAAACCGGGCACATCTGATTACGAGCTTACACCTCTACTCCAGACATTGAGTTTGGTAAACTTTACAGTTTTTTAAAGGCTTGTTCAAACAAAAACAAACCGAGCGTATCATGCTCGAATTCAGAGATTCTTCAAATCCATGATTTTAGGCAATGAAACATTGATTTTTAGTTTTGTTAGTAAAACTGAAAGCACTTATCTAGAATCTCATGCTTTAAATGTCCATTTGATAGATAATTGTCTTGATACGCAACATATCTTAAACATCTAAAATTGTAGCAAAAATCAAACTGTAGCGGTAATCAAATTGTAAACAAATTATTTTGATTGACATATTTCATTGAAACTGAAAAACCACCATTACACCTAACTGCCATACGTTATCGATCACTGTAACCTTGTAGGACAAGCTGCCGGCCTTCAAACCCCGTCCCTATCGACTCTCTTTCCCCTACGCCTCCCCCCTCGGATGAACATGTACTCTTCCCCTTCCGTGTGTTTGCTAATCGTCATTCCCGGGATTTGGCTGCTGCTTAACAAACCCTTCATAATCCAGTATCACCAGACCCTCGCTCCGCCGCGCTAGTCACGCAAATCAAAATAATGCTATTCTGTGTTTTTACTTTCATGATCCCTTTTTATGCTCATCATCCACCACCAACCATCGGGTGACCATATCTGCCACATCACCACATCTGCCATCCCTTCCCCCGCCCTGCGTTTCATCGATTCCATCGGTTTGCCGGTGCTTTCTTTTCTTGCACTACCATGCTACCGCAACGCGCATCGATGGCTTCCGCCGCACAGAACAAGCCCTGGCCGGGGCGGACGTGGAACCAATCGCTGGACGACCGGCGGCGCCTCATCGTGAAACCGATCCCGGTAGTAACCGATCCGTGAGCGGAGCTGCTGCCATCAGCGGGCCCTGCCCCTTCCCTGGCGTCCACAATCATCATCACAGCAACGAAGAAGCAGACGGTCTAACCAAGCATAACGGACCACCGGAAGGACGCGCGCGAAATTTGGGCTGGCACACTCGCGGAATGTTATTAAGTTATTTGTTCGCTCGTAAAGCGCAGGGGAAACACATCGCAGGGACACAGGATAGGGCGACCTACCGGCAGGACAGTCAGCGTAAACTTTGTAGTAAGCCGCACAGATAGAACTGTTTTTTTTTTTTTTTGTAAAGTAGGTTTTTTAGCTCAGCTCAAGATAGCGGAAAATGAGCGCTGGTGCGAAATGTGCTAACATGGTGGAGAAGTAGGCGTAACAGGTAGGCGGCAAATTGTTTGTAGTCTATTTTGGCAACATTTTTCAATTCAATTCAATAGTGACACACTAATTAGATCAATCTTTCAACTCTTCGATAAAATTTTTGTAGTACAGTTTGTTCTTTGTCCCCAAAAAGGCCTCAGTTTCGCCTCCTCATTAGATGAAAACTTCTTCCCAGCTTTCTCGATCTGTTTCACTTTACGGTTGTTATTAATTATTTGGTGGATTTTTTGTAATGTTTTCATCGGCAAACAACTCGTTTTGGGCGTCCTCAGTGCTCACATCACCATCCGTTTATACATAGTATGCCAATGCTTGAAGGTAGATTTTGGTGTGTCTGAAAACTCTTCATAAAGACTTTTTTTTTGCTACAATTGGATATTTCCCTTCAAATACAAATGGTGTTAAAGATGGTACAAACTGCAAATAATATGGGTTAGATTCTTCCAGTGGTATCTATGTGTTAGGCAACACAAACTTCAGCCAACCTGTTAGGACAAATTAAACGAGATGAAAAATAATGATAGAAGAACTTCCATTTACAGTCAGGAACAGAATCAAACCACGCATTAGCGCTTATTTTCCAAAAAAAAAGCCATCTTGAGATAGAGAGAGAGATAGAGAGAGAGAGAGAGAGACAATCGAGAGAAACAAAGCAAACTATATAGTTATAGGAAGAGACTACACACGAAAGCTAGACGACGAAAATCGGCATACCATGCAGATTGCATTTTTTATTTTTTGTTTTGTCGTATCTAGCTCATCAAAGTAGGAGGCAATATTGTAAAGTCTCATATAAAAAGAAAAATCACGAATGTACAACGTAAACACAGACGCGCAGGTGTTTGTTTTCCCTTTGATCCGATACTGCCGATGACTTCCAAGTATTGACTGCAGGCGTTATTACAGGAACCAGGTAGTGGGTTTTCCCACATACCGGAGCAGAAGCTGCTGTCGGGACATCTTTTCTGAACGATCCTCTTCTGCTGACTTCTTCGGCTACAAACCTCTTCTGGCTGCATTGCTGAAAGATGTTGCTCTGAAATCATACAGAGCATCTGTTCCCGCTACACCATTCTGGAGGTGGACTGCAAGATGACGTTCGAGCTAGCTGTCGGATGCGTACGCATCGCGATCATCGCAAGCC
This sequence comes from Anopheles merus, assembly GCF_017562075.2. Classification (NCBI taxonomy): domain Eukaryota; kingdom Metazoa; phylum Arthropoda; class Insecta; order Diptera; family Culicidae; genus Anopheles; species Anopheles merus. Next base: position 9,891,502 of record NC_054081.1, on the reverse strand, counting down.
CTTATCATCCCGGCTTGATAGGGGGCCTGTTATGATAACCTCGTAGAGACAGGAGGATAACGACATCTAGGCTAGGGGAGGGGGTCACGTCTCCGGAGACTATTGCAGGCTTGTTCCGCAAGACCCCACGAACCAGATGACGCTGAGAGCCTCGGACAGCTGCAGCCTCGTGGATTGGAATTTCGAATCTGGAAAACGAATGGTACACGCTGACCGTGCCGCCCCAAGACCTATATTCTTCAAACAAACGCATCTTCAGAAGCAAGCACAGGTTGTGTTTTGTTTTGCGAGCTAACTATGTAGCCGAAGCTATAATATAATTCTTGTTTATTGTATCGTACCGCAACAGCACTACCGAATGGTGCAAGAACTCCTCTGGCGAGTCTTTTCCGCTCTGGCTTAGGGGACGAGTGCCTGGTAGACGGACGCGTTTGGGCAAACCCTGCTACCCTGCAGCTGGCGAGACCGATATCACGTTTGTTTTAAATGTTCTTAAATTTGTGTGCGTGTGTGTGTGTGACTGTGTGTTCGAGTCTCCACGATGCAGACTCTCAACCGTGCGCTAGAGTTGTTCGATCTTACGGCTAACGCTATTTACATGTGGACGCTGGTGAGGACTCCGGCAAGTCAGTTCGGGCTGCCCCAGACGCGCTGCTCGATCCATTCCAGGTAGCGGGAGACGCGCGTATAGATGCCCGGCAGGGAACCGCCACAGACGGCCCCGGTCGACACCACGCCGACCAGGTAGAACTTTTGCCGGACGGTCATCACGAGCGGACCGCCCGAGTCGCCCTGGCACGCGTCCGTCGTCTCGTCATTCATCTTCTCGCCGAGCGCGCACAGCTGGTCCTCGCCAAGGCTGATCCGCTGCTTGGCATCCCGGAATCGCTGCACACACTCGTCGAGCGGTATCTCGTACACCGTGCCCTTCATCAGCTTGTCCGCGCGTTGACCTGTTGCGTTTGAGGAAGAGTGGGGGACAAAAAAAAAAGAGTTTAGATATCGTTAGACTTGCCTCAATGTAGCCTGTCCTTTGGTTGGATGTAACCTGGAGCATGCAAGGTTCACTGATTGTATGTGTCCTGAGTTGCTCGAAATGATTGAATTGGATTGGCTTCAATTGGATTCAAAATTGACAAGCTCACAGCAGATGGTTCTAATTCTAAAATAAAGATCTCGTTACAGATTCTACATAGGACAACTAGAGTTCATTTTCCCTTGCTAACCTCTGTTAAACGCACTTTGACATTCGTAATCCAGTTCCTTCTACCAAATTTAATAGCAATATAAAAGCTAGCTCTCGAAAGATGTGAAGATAGTGGTGCAGCGCCGTTCATCCGGTTGTCGGAGAGTCCGGGCGAGGACAAGTTCCTGACGAGCCCGGATAAACGGTGCCCCGAATAAACAGCTACCAGCTTACCGTAACCGTCGGCGCCCCAACCCATGACAGTCAGGTTGATCGACGTTCCAATCTCGGGACGGTCCGTGTTGAGACAGATCGGCCCAACGTCCTGCTTGTAGGTGACGTTCTTCTTCAGCTCGATCAGCGCGATATCGTTGCGCCGGGACTTGTAGTCTTCGTGCAGGTGCACCTGCTTGATCTCGTACTCGTCCTTTTCCGTATCGCTCAGTTGGATGAACCCCAACTCGACCTTGACCGGGTTTAGGTCCTTCAGGCAGTGGGCCGCCGTAAGCAGAAACCGGGGCGCGATCAAGGACGCCCCGCACCGGGTATACTTCACCTCCTCTTCCTCCTCTCCGCGAAAGTTGACGAGCGCCACGAACGGGAACTCGCCGCGGAGCGCCTCGATCGCGCGGCCGGATATATGGTCGATGAAGTTGGCTGACGCGCTGGTGATCCGCTCGCACTCCTGTTTGGCGATGCGGGCCGTGAAACGGTTGCTCGTGCCGTCGCCGGTGCCTGGTGCCTCCGTCGGACAGCAGACGACCGGATCGTTGCCGCTGAACTCGCATCGGGCACCGTTCGCCCGGATGCCCTGGGGACAGTCGGCCGCCTTCTGGCAGGTGCCGGTCCGCATGCCGGGCAGCCCGCACTTGTCACCCTCTATAAGAAACAAAACGAGAAGAAAGGAAAGAGAGAGAGAGAGAGAGAGAGAGATGTATGAGTACGTGGAAAAAGGATCGGGGAGAACTCGTCGGCCCAGGAAGCAGAACGACACCCGGAAGCGGAACCGTCGCCTTGATGCGACATTCGTCACTGCCGCAGAATGACTCAACTCCCTCGCAACACACTACTTTATCACTGCTATTGTAACGCGCAATACCAAACACATCCAAAACCTCTTCCTATCTCTCTCACACACACACACACCATATAGAATGTCGGGATCGGTTGGGAAGCTGAAATTGCTCGCACTCCTGGTCACGGCACCGAGCAGGATGACGAGGACGAGCCGGCCTGCCTTTGCGCCGACCGGCGGCACGACCCCAACGGCCACCGGCCACCGTGTTGCGCATCGTCGTCGTCCCATGGTGCGCCTAGAGCTGTCGCGTTTTGCACTCTGCGCTGTTTCGCCCCAGAGCGAACGATTGGCACGGGCGCGGGCGAGCACAATACCCAGGGACACACACAATGACAGACGGACGAACGGAGTCGGACAGAGCAAACCGGACGGGTGGCAGCACACAACACACAAAGACAACCTCCGCGCGAGATCCGCTCATTAGCACGTTAGCTTCGCAGGCTGCACCAGTGCTAACGCGCGATGCGTACAGTGGTGGCAATCGATGCAAGCGCACACACCACAAAAACTCAAAATCAAGTTAATGCCCTTAATGTCCGCGGTTGACAAGCGGCTGGAGTGCAACAATTCATCAGAAACCCAATGTATTAATTTTTATTTTTGTAGTTTTTTCACAAAATTAACTATAAATACTCTAACAAAACCATTATTACACATTATTCGAGTCCAAATAAACAATCTTAAGCTGCTATTGAACTAGTAATGGGAAACACGAATCTAGAGGGTTTCGAATCTCGGACTTCGAATCCCTATATATTATTTAGAGCAAAATTAATTCGTTACCTGAGTTGACGCAGCGCCACGGAGGTCCCAAATTATTAAAAAAAATGTCAACTTTGTTAAAACTGCTTGTCAACTGCAAAAAAGAGATTTTCTCGTGGCTGCATCAAAAATCGACACATGAACGACAAAAAGCTCAAACCTTTGAATATCATCGATATTTCGTTTCAGAAGTACTTAATACATACATAAATCAAATAGAAACATGTATTTTAGGAATATTCGCATAGCAATCGGTCACAACTGTGATCTTGTGTACGCTTTTTCGCGAAAGTCAAATTTTGTCACTTTTTGTCAACTTTTGTCAAATTTATTTCCTGGTTTCCTGGATGTTTCAGGTTTCCAAATTTTCCAATCGAATTCCAATCTCGCTCGCAATCGAATCTTCACAAGAGATCCGGTTCGCATCTTTGAATCTTCCGAATCCCGCATCTCTTCTTCTTTGGCACAGCAACCGTTGTCGGCCAAGGCTTTCCTGTACCACTACTGAGCTTGGCTTTCAGTGACTTACTGATTACACAGAGTAGGATTATAAGTCCTACATATGGGGGCACGGTCCATTCGAGGCTTGGATCCATGGCATGTTGTTAAGTCGTACGTGTTGACGACTGTACCACCAAACCGGGATCCCGCATCTGTCAACACTATTTCGAACATTGAACCGTTGAACTATTAAACATTGGACGTACAATTAGAATGCGGATGTTTATCTGAACTTCATTTCATTCAATCGTAACTAAACAATTGACAATACCCCTCAACTGATTCGATTGTTTCGAGGAGTTTGAGCGTTTAGTTTTTACCTTTACGCACAAAAACGCCTAAAACTTATTTGTCAATAATTTATCTCGATACCTTCAACATGAATAATTGAAGGGTTAAATATATAATTAAGTTTAATGTATTTGAATTCAATTCCAATTACTGTTACTTTATCAATAATTAAAGCAGGACAACATACGAACCCATGACACGAACTCGGGTAATATAAACGTGATATATGAGAAAGTGTATGTTTAGTTGCGACTGAACAATGTTCAGACAGGCATCAAAACGGTTAAGTTGGACGTGAAATGTGTGCAGTCTTTATCCTAGATACGCGAGCAAAAGACATTCGCGTGACTCGATTTTATGCGTATGTCAAAATTCATGTTTTTCAGTTAAAAGATCGTTGATTATTATTATTTTTAGGTTATTTTTATTATTTTTTCAGGTTATTTTAATTAAATTTAATACTTTTATGCCCTTGACTATGTTTTAAATTAAAAATCGTATAAATAATTCGGCAATTTCTGTCTTTATAGCAATGTCGAACTTTCAGCAATAATGCAATGTGTGTTGCATTCTACAATTGTTGATGAAAATTGTACTGATTTGACATATTCATTCCAATTCGCTTTACTTGAGTGTCGAGCGCAACTCGCGGACAGACTGTACTTACAGTTGAACAACAATGTTCAACAATGTTCGAAAACGGTGTATGTTTATAACTGGTTTTGTTGTTTTTTTTTTCTGCAACGTGAATTCAACAAACAAATCCTATTTCGATAACAAAATGGCGCGAATTTAGGAGACTGATTACCAATGATGGTGAAATGCGGAGACAAAAATAGACGCACACTTATAGAAATTTCAACCACTGTATCTACCGGTTAGATTGGATTAGCTCTCCATCTCTCCCCCTGTCACTCTCTCGCTCGCTCTCTGTCCTACACACACACACACACATACAAGCTCCGTGCCTGCAACGGAGGACATTCAAGCCGGATGGAGCTTGTGAATCCCGATTGGTGTTAGCGATAAAGAAGCGAGCGTGGCCGGCGGGCCGATCGTTATCAGAACGCGCTTGACATTATAGAACCGGTAGAAACACACACGCACACACACATGTACCAGCGAGTTCCTCATTCGTCAGTCCATTCCACACCTGGTTGGGGCAGTTTCCTGGAAAGTTGGACCGGTTCCAGTTTGGTGGATCGCTTTCGGTAACGGAAGGCCAAAACCGGATTGCCTCTGTGTGTGTGTGTGTGTGTGTGTGCGTGTGTTTGTGTTTATGTTTGTTCTTTGATTGGTTTGACCGCAGCACCGGCTAGAAGAATCGCAGTGCCGGCGAACGGTGGAACAGAGCGGGAAGATGCGTTGCTAGCGCTGCAAGATCCCCCCCTCCCCCTTTCCCCCTCTCTTCCTATCCAATAGGTTCCGCGCAAGAGATGTCCCCGCGTCACACACAATTGCGGAAACAGGTTTTTGCCGTTTTGCTGCTGCCGTTACGGAACTTTCAAACGGGCGGACGGGCGGGACCTTGGGCCACTCGGCGGTGTACGGCGGGGAACCGGTTAGTGGACAGAGCGCAAACACACACACACACACACAGTTGTGGTGAGGGTGATGCGCATCGGGGTGCTATGCCGCTATGGGTTTGACCGGTTGACGGGCGGGTTTTTTTGATCTGGCCGTGAGGCGGTTGATTGCTCCGGACACACACACACACTATCCGGTCTCTGTCACCGTGATTCACTCCGAACACATACACACACACACACACACAAACACGGGCACAAACTTACCGTACAGCACGCTGTCCATGAAGACGGTATCGGTGGAGGAGCTCCCCTTTTGCGCCACCGCCACTGACAGGCAGAATAGCGGCAGCATGATCGCTACTATCCGTGGCCGGTTCATCATTCTCCTTGCTCCTTTCCTGCCTTGTTGTGCGGGAGATCGTTTTATTGTTTTCCCCTTCTTCTTTTTTTTTGGGTTTTTGTTTTTGTTTGTTTGTTTGTTCGGCCTAACCTGACGTGAGCAGGCGCGCGCGCGCGTCAAGCGAGCAAGCGAGCAACGGGCACACACCAGAGCGCTACCGAACACCGCACGGAACTGAACGGAATCGGCCCTGAACATACACGCTGGTACGACCAACCAAACACACACACACATGTACACACACACACACGTACGCACACGATCGATCTGATCCGGCAAGGAATAGAAGGGACGTCGTGGTCGTGTGTGCAGCTGGCTCAGATCGTCAAAATCTCCGAACCAAGAGGCAAGGGTAAGGGGGTGTTGCAGGAGCTGCGTTGGTGGTGGTGGTGGTGGTGGTGAGGAGGGGGTTGAATTCACAGGCTCAAAAAACTAAGCGCTTCGTTGGGTCCACATTTTGGGGTTATCGGCAGCTTTTTGGATTTTCCCCGGCGCTAACCACAAAACCCCTCTTAAAATCCCCCACCCCCCGGCCGGTACGATTGATGCAAATTTGTGGTTATCGAGGGATCGTTCGCGCTTGTAGCAAAACGAACACCACTGCAGTGTCCCCGTTTGCGTGCGTTAACACCATAAGTACTGATAACCCGATCGTTCACCGAGCAAAAATGAGTGAGAGAAAGATATAGATAGAGAGAGAGAGAGAGAGAGAGAGATGCCGGTTGAAACGGAGCTGCAAATGTGGTGGTGGTGGTGGTGGTGTTGGTAAGCGGATTACTCTCAAATAATCCTTGATTGATAATTATTGCAATCCGGCCTAAAGGTGATGGTAGGTCACGTGACACCACCATTTGTCGAGTCGAACCAGGGCACCGATTCCGACTCGAACGCGATCGCCGCAAGCAACTCCAAACCTGGGAGGAACCTGGCATTGGGGATGCTCGTAGTTTTGCTGACCTCGACCTGCCGAACCAGTTTTCTCATTAACACTACAGAGCATAAGGACTCCAAACTTCAAAATCGACTCGGAATCATAATCCAATACAGTTTGGATGATCTTACCATTTTCAAACGTTCATTTGCCTGTCGCAACATAGGCTCTGCCACACGCTACCTGTTCACACTAATAAAGACTTGATTTATAACTTGTCCGAAATGCCAGTTCTTAACTGAGGAATAGGATTAAAAAAAAACACCTCCAGGCAACGATTTAATGATTCGGTGCACTGCAATTCACATCAAAGTTCAAATATTGTCAATGCATCTTCGAAACACTCATACTTATCAGTGTAAACTTCATTCTTGGACCACGCAGATGTTTGTCTTGAGTTTTCGGGGAATGTCCAGTGCCTGATTAAACCGCGTTCTGCTGCAATTTGCCGGACGATCAGTAACTACAGTGAACTCTCTCAAATTTGAATGCCCAAAAGACCGATCGAGCTTAACATTAATCAACGTGCTGCTACAGAGTAAACAAGAAACCGCGTTTGGCATCCTTTGAACGACAATTTTTCGTGAACTATCATTCAAAAACTCATCTTCAAGAATTTGGAAAGCCAAATCGCATACACCGCTTAGAGAGTATTCGCCTTGGGAAGAGACATTGCACCTGAAGAGACAACACGTGTATCGATCATGGACGGGACTGTCTAAATGTTCTCCATAGAGAAACATTTTTACCACGAAGCGACTAGATCCGGGCGAGATTTCACTTGAGTTATGAAACCTTGGTGTGAACTGATGAATTTAGGCCGTAACTTTGGTTTGTATTGTTGGAACCGATATATGAGACTATCATAGTCACACCCTACACATGCCATACACAAGCTAAGCAGAAGTTAGATAAGAATTCAAAAAAAAAACATGCTACTTTAATCCATAAATGGGCTCAATCACTATCTCCCTCGGATTGTATGTCCAGATTGACTCAGTTTTCTAATCAAAAGGCTAACTAGATGCGACACGTTACATCTCTAATCGTATCACTTTAGTTTTATCGGTTTTGGGAACTGTTTGGATAAAGGGACTGGTGAAATTTGACTGCATCTCCGTTGAAGTTGCGCGGGATGTCCCAGCGAGCTGTAATCTTTAAGAAATGATGCACGTGGGAAATACTTGTTGAGTAGGCTTAGGTCCTTGAGAAGCGTCGCATTTAATATTAGACTTGATTGACCCAGTTTGACCAAGTTGTTGTAGCATGCCTTCGTTGTGAACAAATCCCAACATCTGCACTACGCTGGTAGCTTCCGTATCAATTATGAGTCAGGCTAACTGAAGGCTAACTAGATGCGCCACGTTACATCTGTAATCGTATCGTCAGAGAGCTGCAATCTTTAAGGTAGAAATTATGCACGTGGGAAATACTTGTTGAGTAGGCTTAGGTCCATGAGATGCACCTCACTTAATATTAGACTCGATGTGAACAAATCGCAACATCTGCACTACGCTGGTAGCTTCCGTATCAATTATGAGTAATTTTATTACAAACGAGTACATTACACCCTAGATAAATCTTGCCTTTAGTTTGGGCATTGTTTTTTTGTTGTGATGTACAATGCGACGACGGTCACACGTCCGGCCACACGATCGATTCGACCCAGTCGAGGTAGCGCGCCACCTCGGTGTAGATGCCCGGGATGGGCGAACCGCACGAGTAGCCGCTGGACGTGATGCCGACCAGATAGTGGCGCCCGTCCACGTTCAGCGCCAGCGGGCCGCCCGAATCGCCCGGACAGGTGTCGGCCACCGTTTCGTTCTGCTCGTTGCGCCCGAGCGCACACAGCTGGCCGGGATGCAGTCCGGTCGGGTTGCGGCGCGTCCGCGGTATGCTGGCGGCGCAAGCGTCCCGCTCCACCAGGGTGACGTTCGCCTTCATCAGGCGGGCGGCCGGCTCGGTGTCGCCCGGCTGCTGCGTGCCCCAGCCCTGCACCGAGAGCGGCTGGCCGGCGAGCGCCTCCGGCCCGCCGCCGGTCGCGTTCGTGTACAGGCAGACCGGCTCGACGAACGGCCAGTCGCCGGTGACCGGTTCCGCCAGCTCGAGCAGCGCGATGTCGTTCTGGTACGTGACGGCATGGTAGTCCGGGTGCGGGGTCGCCTGCCGGATCGCAATGTCCAGCGGCTCGTCGACGGTCCGGGCCGGCTGCAGCTCGAGCACGCCGAGCCGGGCAAAGACGGGCCGCTCGCGCAAGCAGTGCGCCGCCGTCAGCAGAAAGCGGGACGAGATGAGCGAGGCCCCGCAGCGGAACAGGGAGGGCAGGCCGGCCTCCGTGCCGTTCGGTGCGCCGTACCCGAGCGCCGCCATGTACGGGAACTCGCCGAACTGGGCCGCCACCCCGTTGAAGATGTGGTCGGCCAGCCCGGTCCCGTTCGGGAACTGCTCGCACTGGCGGACGCTGATGCGCTTCGCCACCGTGCCGCCCTGGAGCCGGGGCTCGAGCCCCACCGGGCAGCAGACGATCGGGAGCGACTGGTTGAACGAGCAGGTGACCAGCTCGTGCAGTGGCCACGGGCGCTCCTGCGCCCACTCGCACTGGTTCGCCGGTCGGCAGAGACCGGCCGTGCCGTTCCGCAGCTCGCACGCGTCACCCTCTGCGCAAGGAGAAAGAGCACAAAGTCAGCGCGTGGTCGTCGCCCCAACAAGGCCCCCCCCCCTTCCCAACTTACCGTACAGCATCGGGTCGTCCTCGAGCAGGATCTGGTCGGCGGCCAGCAGCAGTACGTGCCCGCCCAGCACCGCCAGCAGGGCCAGCGTGACCCGCCACTGCCGATCATCTGCGCCGATCATCGCTCCTGGTAGCTGTAGCCGTTCCTGCCGAACTGTCACCTGCGGAACTTAACCCTGACAGGCTTGACAGTTCGGTCTGGCTGATGCTGCTGCTGCTGCTGCTGCTGCTCAAACGCAAGGTCGTCCGCGTACCACCAAACGACCCTCCACAAACACACACGCACACAGACAGAGAGGCGCGCGTGCAAACACAGCTGCCCGGTGGGGGGGGGAGAATTTGCGGGTAATGGAATCCCTCCCGCGCACACCCTAATTCGATGTAAACAATCGATCCGACCCGAGCTCACGCACACCGTCACGGCCGTGCTCGATGCTGTTCGATTGGCGTTCCAAACCGGCCGACCGACGCTGCGCAGCGAATTTAACGGCAAACCGTACGCTTCTTCGACGCAAACAGCCAACGCGGTACTGTGGCGCTGGCTGACGGGCCGCAGGCACCAAACGGGCCAACCCGAACCCGCTGCGTGCGCCTGTGTGTGCGTGCGCTGTTTATTTATCGCGCAAATAGCGCAGGCCGGCTCCGAATTTGCCTTCTCGCTCCGACCGAGAAGCGGCATCTACAGCATCCCCCTCCCTCCCTTTCCCACTCTCCCGCGCCGCCGCCGAAACCGTCACGGTCACGGTAAACGAACCTTGAGCGGGGCAAGGCTGAAGAAGACCGACCGCGAATGCACAAGGTGGGGATTGATGGAGCTTCAATAACAGTGGTTCCGGGTTTTGTTTTGTTTTGTTTTGTTTTTTTTTTTGGAAATCACACTGCTAGAGTTCAGTTCCTGGAGATGTCTTCTCTGCTCGCTCGAGCCTGTGCGGCCTCTTTCACGGGTCCTTGACCAAGTGCAGCAGTACTTGATCGGCCTTGATCCAGAATGCGCCCTTACTACATCTTGCTCTTCTGATGCGGCTTGGGAGAGAAGACAATTCCAAGGACCAACGCAAAGCTAGATGATAACGGGTGTTATCGGCTAGCTACTTTAGGGGATGTCACAAGCTCGTGCAGAGTGATCTCTGCAGAGTCCCCATTTGAAAGGAAGAAGTCTGAGTTTACTCCATTGGTCTGTGTGCTCTGCATCGGCTTCATCTAGCGAAACTGTCATTGTAAATCATTGTTCAAGCAGAGCAGCAAAAGCATAGAGAGGGCAACATCGAACGAGTGGAGCTCCATTGGAGCTAGCAGGGTTCATCTGCAGCTCAAGAGTCGTTCTTTTCGCTTTTCAAAACGCTACATTGCACTAGCTACGAGTAGCTGAACTTCGGACGGGATGGATGGAATGAAGAAGACTGCACGCGAACGAACTCGCCTTACTCCCGGGCAGGAGCCTAAGTGTACTTGCTGGACAGTTGGATGGGAGACGGCGTTGCATAAGCAAACCGGCGCTGAACGGCAAACGCAAACGTAATCAAGCGCTCCGCTCTAATCGCTCCAACAGGGTCTCAACGGGTCACTGAGCATTCTGTCATCCCGCTCAAACGTGGCCTCTGACCAGCTTTACCAAGCCACACAAATATCGCATTAACACACAACCACAACAACAACAACCACAACAACAACCACCTTACCAAGAAGACGATTCGGTGCCTTGTGTCGGCAGGTTTGAGCGCATCAAAAACGGGCGGTAGAACAAACCAGTTTTTTTTTCGCCAAACCCAATCCAGTGGAAACATCGTCCCCTCCACTTGAAAAACGCGTGATGGCGTCGGCCCGATCACACTTCTACAGTGCAACTATAGCTGGTGGTGTCATCTGGTGCCCGCTAGCTCAACAGGCTAAGCCGAGAATGTTGCACATCCTGCTCAGGACGGGGGGAGGAAAGGTGCAAAGAATTGAACTACGTTGCAGGAACCTTTAATATACTTTCCAGTGTGTCTAGGGAGGATGGAATTGTGGAACGATGTTCGGGGTTTTGGGTACAGTACGTCTCTACGCCATCACCATCTGCTTCGCTTGAGTATTGCTCTCTTACCCTCGCATTCTCTCTCTCTCTCTCGCTGTGTCTCTCTCTATCTCTCTCTCTCTCTCTCGCTCTCTCTCTCTCTCTCTGACTCTCTACAGCTATACAAACGTCCTCCAATACAGTCCAAACAGTTGTGTGCAAATTTACCTATCGTCCTAACGAATCCGTCCTAAATGCGAAGGCTCCGCTAGGCCGACTAGGCCCACACGATGCTCTCGATCCAATCGATGTAGGCGGCGACGCGCGTCGACACGCTCGGCGTGTTGCTGCCACACCCGTTGCCGAACGAGGTAACGCCGACCAGCTTGTACTTCCCGTCGTCCATTATCTGCAGCGGGCCGCCCGAGTCACCCTGGCACGTGTCGCCCACCACCTTCTTCTCTTCGTTTTCGCGCCCGGTCGCGCAGTACTGCGTCGCGACGATGCCCTGCGGTAGCTTCCGGTTGTTCTTCAGCAGATTGCTGTCGGCGAACGTCTGGTTACACTTTTGCCACGGTACCGTCGTGAGATTCACCTTCATCAGCTGGTTCGAGCGGAGGTTGCCTGCAACAAAGGGAGGGGAAAGGATCCGGTGTCAGTAGTAATAGTAGTAGTAGTAGTAATAGTAGGCACAGTGGTCGTGGCGGGACTTACGGTCCAGATCGATGATGCCGTACCCTTCGGCGGTCAGTACAGTGTCTTCGGGCAGATCGCTCAGGTCGTCATTGAGGCAGATCGGATTGACGTCCGGTTCGTTTTCGATGCGCCGCTCGAGCTGTACCAGTGCAATGTCATGATAGTTCCGGTTGGTACGATACTCGGGATGCGGAAAGAACGCCTGTGGAAGGACGGGGCGGAACGACAACGATTATACCTGCCTGCCCAATTACAATGGAGATTCACTACCAACTATACCTTTAGCCCAACCAGCACGCCATGGTTGCCGGGAGCAAGATTGTTCGTGCCCAGGATGGCCACCGTCGGCCGATCGTTCGTGGGTATGCAGTGGGCCGCCGTCAGCAGAAAGTCGGTCGAGATCATGCTGGCACCGCACCGGTAGCTGATGTTCTGCTGGGTTTCGTCGTCGGTCGGGTAGCCGAGGGCGGCCATGAACGGGAACTCGCCTTCGCTCGCCTCCTCCCCGTCGATGATGTGGAAGGTCAGCCGGGACGTGTACTTGGGCACCTGCTCGCAGGCCAGCCGGGACCGGACGCCCAGCGGGCGCGTCCCGTTCGTCTTGCAGCAGATCACCTCGGTCAGGCCGTCGAACCCGCACGACACCCGGTCGGCAAAGCGGCGGTTCTTCACGATCACCTCCAGAAACCAGGGACAGTCGGTCGCATCCGTGCAGACGCCGGCAGAACCATCGCGCAGCTCGCACGGATCTCCCTCTGTGAAGCGGAAAGTGAGAATTTGTGTGTGAGAGAGAGGAGGGAAAAGCAAAGCACCCGAAGGCTAGAACCGTTAACACACGGAGGTGTGGTTGTGTGAGGCTAAGCACGCCCCAAAATGCAGGACTTGAAGTGTACTCCGAGTCGACTTCGAACATTTTGAAACCGACTCCGGAAGATAGGGAGCCTTCCGGAATCGCCTGGAGTCTTTTGGATTTGAAGGCGTCTGGAGTCATAAAGAGTCTGTCATGATCGTTTTTAGCCGTCCGGAATTATACAAAGTCTTCCAGAGTCAGACAGAGTACGCTGGAGACGGCCCGAGTCGGCTGGGGTCCGGAATCGCCTGGAGTGGTTCGGAGTCACCCGAAGTCATTAAGAGCCGTCCGGAATTTACCAAAGTCTTCCAGAGTCATCGGCGGATTGCATCGACCATCTCCGGCGAACATCGGACGACTTCCATTCTGCCCGACTCCAGTCGACTTCGGACAACTCTGGACGTCTTCGGATGACACCAGACGACTCCGACTCTGGAAGATTTTGGGCAATTCCGGACGGCTCCTAACGATTCTGGACGACTCCGGGCGACTCCGGGCTATTCCGGATGACTCTAGACAATTTCGGACAACTTCGGACGACACCGTACAACTCCAAAAGACTCCAAACGACTCTGGACGACTCAGGGCGTCTCCAGATGTGTTCGACTCCGGACTCCGGAACGTCTCTGGGTGATCCCGGTCGACTCCGGGCTAGGAAACTAGTGGTTCCGAGTTAGTCGGAGTTGGAATTGGACTAACAATACCCGGAGTCGTGGGTACGCTCCAGAGAGCACACCACTAGTGCAAACAACGTGCCAAACAACGGATTTTTTACTCAAATCGTGTCGGTGTGCGTGTGTGTGTGGCATCACGGGCCTATGCTTTTGTTGCGCCACAGCATCAGGGTCACACGGGAAGGTTATCATCTGTGCGCGCCGTTCTAACTTTGGCCGGGTCTGAGCCTACCTCAGGCGGCTTGCACTATTCGACCATTTGCATTCTATTCGCGAATTGTGAAGTGAAAACGGCTCAGCAGCAACGAGAAAAAAAAGAAAAAAGAAAGTCGCACCTTATGGGAACAGGTTCAACTGACGATCTGCGATAAAAACCGGAATATTCGCAACGTTTCGGAAAACCCCAAATGCACACACACACACACACACACACACTTAGACGCGACTCCTCTTACATTCCTCCCCACTGCACCACCTACCGTAAAGCGTCTGGCAGAGGGCGCCGCCGGTCAGCACCAGCAGCAGCAGGCCGATCGTCGCAACGTGCCGCAACATTCCAGGCCGGCCTGTCTGGCTGTTCGTTCTAGAGCGGTGAAGTGTGCGCGTGCAGCGATCGTCGGGTTTTGTACTCTGGGCTGTCGTACCACCGTAACAATGCGCGCGGAAGTATCGGGCTTCGGGATTTCTGCACGGCTTTACCCCGACGGCGGGCAACCGGTCATTGGCCTCTCGCTCGCTCGCTCGCTCGATCGCTCGCACTCACTCGTACGCAGTCGCGCAACGGGAAGCCATCGCGTCCGGCGAATTTAGACGCGAATCATTGCGTCACGTACGCGAGGATGCGATGAACAAAGCAACAAAAAAGTAAAGCACTCGGGGCCCGCCGGCCACTGCAAAACCACGTCCCGGGGGGGGGAAGGTCGGTAGGTGAAGGTGACGACGACGTGCGCGATTTCGAAGAAGCGGTACGGGTCCTCGACTACTGCTGGACCAGCGCGTGCCACCAGGAAAGACACACAAAGGATAGACGCCGGGTCAAGCTGCGCAGAGTAGTGAGGGCACAGGACATATAGATCGGCGGGGGGGGGGGGGATCTGCAACCGCACTGTTGATTGCTGAAGGTGGTGTTGGAGCGTCGACCCTATATCGATCGGGGTGTAATTGCGACAGCACTGGTGCAACACACAGCAGCCGCTTTCGCCGTCGCGCGCACGCTCGCCAGCTGATTGAAGAGTTGACCTTCGAAATGCTCGCTCGTCCTTTCGGTTGATCGGTTGTTGGTGGTGGTGATGGTGATGGTTCGTGCGTACTGCTTCCCGCTTCGGGACGATCTGTGCCAACGAAGCTCACACAAGCGACTAACGGGTTTGCGTCGTGCGGCGACCGTGGCGCGCTGCTCTGCTCTGGCGAGGTTCGCTCTTCGTTTGGGGCATTTGGCGACCGGTTATCGGCGTGTGCCTGTGTGTGCGTTGTCTGTTTTCGTCGCGAGGTGCGACTTCCGAACAGGGTGCCCGCTCTATGTCCCCCCTTACTCCCTCATCAATCAGGTTGCACGGTGCGAGATGAGTCCGAGAACCCCATAAACCCTTCGGTAGCAGATATTGTTTGGGAACAGTTTGCAGTTGTCTCAGTTGTACTCGCCACCAAGATGTACAATTAGGTTAGGTATGTTAGGATTTAGAAGATCTTACTAAGAGAGTGCAGAATTCAAAGAGTCGCTAAAACTGCTCATAGAAACCGGAATCAATATATCAATATATATTCTAAAAACCGGAATCACTGATGTTCTAGAAAGTTCCAGTAAGTGGTTTGGTTGAATGTATAAATTTGGTATCCTTTTTTTTTTTAATCCGAAGCTGATTTCACTTCCAATGAATCTTGAGCAGCCTGCTCCAGGTGAGCTAATTTAAAGATATCATGATTCCGCAATAGGAACCATGTAGTAGAAGCGCTCTTATTGGGTCTTATTCCAATACAGAGGATCTTCAAGTTTATGTGAAGATCTGGGTGACCTCTGCAAAGCATGCAGATTTTGTTATTGGAACATCCAACATGTAACGTTTTGCGTTTTGGAACTACATACTAAACACAATGGGATGCTTAGGGGAATATGTTCTCCGTACCCCGACCGCTCCTGAAGCCCTTAACGGCTTTTTTGGATCTCGGATGCTGTCGGATTCATCGAGGCACGGTTACACACAACTGCCTGAGTACGTAATAGTAACATCATAATGCACCTGATGTATGTTGCTCTTTTCAGCTTTTCCAAGATGTTAATTGCTATCCAAACCGGAAGTCATTTGAAGATCTTTGTCACACTGGACCCTATAGCTGAGACATAACACCTGAAAGACTTCGATTTGTCTCCTTGCGAGACTGCGAGAGATTTGAGAGAAAGAAACTGAAACTTACGTTGTAGAAAACAAGAAAATAAGTATCATAAGTATTTTCAATTATCTTGCTCAATCTGCCTGGGCCAAAAACTACCATCCCAACATGACCCACCTGTAACCTCAAGAGTTAGCAGTGTCTAATCAGGCGTGTCAGCACACAGCCTGCCACAGAAGCCAGAGAGTGGAGAGTTCGGCCAGCGGACCCGGGCCACTCTCTCCCCCAACTGTTCAATTTGTTTTGCCACCGACTCCCGCACGGGGAATGCCCCCTCGAGTGATGCCCGAGAACCCAGGGAAAAGGGACCTGTTGCGGGCGAAGGTTTAACACGTTCGATCGTCACGCGAATCACCGCCGCACGGTGCAAGGTCCGAAGAAGCGGGTAGTTGTCGGGAGGAATCGGATATTGGTTTGTTCTTGTGTGGCGAAACGGCGAGGATTTATTTTGTTCGATTCATCATTGAGGGGTTTTTTTTATTTGTGGGTTTATTTGTTGATTGACCGACTGAACGAAGATTCACAGCAGCATAGCAGTTGTTGGATACAGAACACAACGGTAAAACTCTCTCTCATTACGACTAACCCAAAATGTGTGTCAGCAGATTCGTGGTTTGATTGGTAGTGCCGTCTTCTTTTCCTCATTACTCACGATCACTTTTTTGTTTTCGTATCACAACGTTGTTGCGGCTGTTGAAGGAACTTTCCCAACATAAACAAACTGATGCCTGGTACGATCCGGACAAGCTGTACTCACGCACTCGGTGGCCGGACGAAGCTTAGAGCTAAGGCTAAATTATAGCTAATCAAGATAGGCGCAGAGAGGCTCCAATCGAATAATATCTGTGCGGCTGTCGTGATGTCTGTCTTGCTAGAGCGCGCCCCACCCGTCATGTGGTTCCGTCCTCGGGCCACACGTGCGACTCGATCCAGTCCAGGTAGTAGGCGACGCGCGTGTACACGGACGGGGTGGATGAGCCACAGCCCAGCCCGAACGAGGTGACGCCGACCAGGTAGTACTTGGAGGAGCCCTCCTCGCCCGCCACATGGTACAGCGGGCCGCCGGAATCGCCCTCGCACGAGTCGCTGTACCAGTTGTCCTCGCCCGGCGCCCGGAACCCCCGCGCACAGTACTGGGACGGCCGGATGCTTTTCACCTTGGCGAGCATGGCCCCGGCGTACGTCCGGTCGCACTCGGCCACTGGCACCGTGCTGAGGTTCGCCCGGAGCAGGCCGGCCGACGAGGCGCTCTCCTCGGTTTGGCCCCAGCCGGCCACCTGCAGCACGACGTCCGGCCCGAACTCGGCCGTGTCCGTGCGGAGACAGACCGGCTGCAGGCCGACGTCCATCTGGAACGGGTCCGTCACCTCCAGCAGCGCGATGTCGTCGTACTTGTTCCGGTACTGCGGGTGGACGATAATGTTCTGCGTGCGAGATGGTTATGGAGGAGCCGTTAGAAGATACTGCTCTCTGTTCTTGTCCGCTCCACTACCCTACCTTAATTGCACGGTCCTGCACGTCGGCCGGCACCGGTGGCGACAACAGATCGATGGTGCCCATGCGCGCCACCACCGGCATACCGTGCGGGGTGCGGATGCAGTGGGCCGCCGTCAGCAGGAAGCGCACCGTTATCAGGCTGCTGCCGCACGCCCACAGATAGCCGGCGCCGGTCGGAGGGCCATCGTCGGCCGTCGGCGGCCGGTAGCCGAGCGCCGCTATGAACGGCACGTCGCCCTCCTGCGCCTTCGACCCGGCGATGATGTGGTACGCCAGCTGGGGCTGCGTCCCGTCGTACGTTGCGCAGGCCTGCACCGATGGCCGCACTCCCACCCGGCTGGGAAAGACAGGACGGATGTGCGAGAAGTAGATGAAACGGACGCCAAACGGCCCAAAACTTGGTCCAACTTACGATGCCTTGGTCGGCGGGGCGCGGCAGCAGATGACCAGATCGTTCCCCTCGAACTCACACTTGACCAGCTGCTCGTAGGTGATCTCGTGAGCGCGCAGCGCAGGCCTTAGCCAGGCACATTCGGTCGCCCGGGCGCAGACACCCGGCTCGCCCGAATACAGCGTGCACGGGTCGCCCACTGCAAAGGGGAAGGTTTAGTAGGCTGTGGTGTTTTTGATTAGAACAGGCTTGCGGGTCCAGAGCACGACCACGACCCGCGTGACCTACCGAACCGCTCCTCGATGATGCCGCTGGCCTGCGAGAGGACGGCAGCAAGCGACAGCACCGGCAGCCAGCGGGCCATCCTGACACGCTGCGTCTTCGGCCGTTGTCCCAAACTGCTCTCGAGAAGAAGAAAAAACACGTGGCCAGCACTGGTCGGCCCAAACACTGCCACCGGCACTGTCGAATTGATAACTGAGCTGCAGATGTCGCTGCTCGTTCTTTCCAGCAGCAGCAGCAGCAGCAGCAGCACCTACACACTTATACACACACACAGCCCATCGATTTGAATTTGCCGATGAAAGTGTGCGCCGACGATGGGGCGATGTTGTTGAGTAGTGTGTAGTGCAAGAATCGCACCGGGAAAGCAAAGATCGACCGCCAGTTTGGTGGATCATCTCCATAATGAGTTCTCGCTCTCTCTCTCTATCTATCTTTTGATCTCTCTCACTCTTGCGCACTCTCGTCCTAAATGCTTTTTATCGCTCACGTTCGCTCACACACTCGCTCGTAGCTCTCTGCGTGCCTACGTTGTTGTGTAGTTCGATGCGTTGCGAGCCAAACCGGATCGCCGAACAAAACAGTGAGTACGCGCGCCACAATACAACGAACCCACTTCCCTGTCTGTGCTCGGCGCGCGGATGGGGACATTTTGGAGCCCTCCAATCTACAGTGCGTTCTCCAACGATAGCCTTACCTCTCAGACATTCTATATTTTGCTTTCGGATAGTAACGTCATTGCGGACGCCGCTAAGCTGTACGAATTGTAGGCAGGAGTAACGCGCATTAACGACGAATTCTAATAACGAAGAACACCATAACCTGAATGGTCTATGGAACAATTCCAAGATTAGTATGGGGCCAGCATAAGTTCCAGGAGCAGGATCATTTCGAGGATCTATATGAGTAGAGGATCAGTTATAGGATTGGTAATTGTTCCGTAATAGGGAAACTATACCTATACTATAAGCCGGTCTTTTAGTACAGTCGTCAACTCCTACGACTTAACAACATGCCCGTCATGGATTCAAGCCCCAAATGGACCGTGCCGCCATAAGTAGGACTGTCTATCCTGCTGTGGGGGGAAATCCGTAAGTCCCTGAAAGCTAACCCCACAAGTGGTACAGGCAGGCCTTGACCGACAACGGTTGTCGAGCCAAATAAGAAAAAGGGAATCTATACTTGGTATCAGCGAACAGGGATCTGAGGCAAGGTGACGAACTCTCATGTTTGCTCAATAAAATCGCCCTCGCAAAAGGTTATTGGAAGAGCGAGGGTAGACATCCGAGGCACGATGTTCAACCAGTCTCTCGAATGTATTGGCTTCGCGGATAACATCGAAGGCGATCGCCAGGACAACAGCGAAGATGTGTGAGATTCAAGTACACTCGATTCAAGCGCGAAGCAGCAAGAATTGGATTGGAGAATCAATGGACGGCAAAAATCTCGAGATGGTAAAGGGGTTCTACTATTTTGAGACGGTCGTTACTTCGGACAACGACATCATCAGCGAAATCCGGTGACGCAATGTGCAGGATAACCATGCATACTTCATCGACTGCTTAGACCCAGAAGACCGCACGAAATGTGAGATATATCGCATATTGAATCG
Organism: Anopheles merus; assembly: GCF_017562075.2. NCBI lineage: Eukaryota > Metazoa > Arthropoda > Insecta > Diptera > Culicidae > Anopheles > Anopheles merus. The sequence goes on along the minus strand of NC_054081.1, from coordinate 9,871,710 downwards.
CCCGGTGGTCCTATATGGCTACGAATCTTGCAACCGTCCGAGCGGATAATGCAACGAAGTATGGAGGAAAACGATGAACCACTAACTTGCTGAGCTGTACGGCGACCCTGATATCCTGACGGTGGCGAAAGCTGACAGGATACAATGGCTACGGCATGTTGTGAGGATGTCGGACACAAGAAAATGTTCGACAGTGACCCCCAGTTCAGGACCAGGTCCAGGGAAGCACAGCGTGCTCGATGACTGGATCAGGTGAAGCAAGCGACCTGTTGAAGATCGGGTGTCTACTTTGATGGGAGGCTGCAGCCAGGGACCGATCATCCTGGAGAATAATTGTTGACCGGGCCATGTCAGGATGCCGTGCTCCAACCGGAACAGACCAACGAGACAGAGAGAGAGAGAGAGAGAAGGAGAGGAAAAAAGAGAGAGAGAGAAAGAGAGATAGAGAGAGAGAAATAGGTTCCGTACCAGTATAGGCAGGATTCTCATGGAATCGGATTCGCTTCAGAATTCATAATCGGACATATATGAGTTGAGGATCACTTGCAGGATTGGTATGGGTTCCGTATCAGTACTAGCACCAATAAGGGCTCCGTATCAGTTCCACTCGTTCGGCTCGTTTGAGTTCCATATCAACTCCAGAACTCTTTTGAGGTCCATATAAGTTTTACAACTGGTATAAGTTTCAAATAATTTCCAGGACCGATAACGGCTTCGTACCAGTTACAGTACCGGTAATAGTATTTGTTCCACAACCGTATGACCGTATGGGTCCTGCATGAATTCCGTATCGGTTGCAGGACCCATATAGAAATTGGATCAGTTCCATAGCCCATACGAGTACAAGATATGTTGCGGAATATGTCAGGGGTTTAACACAAATTCCAGAACAACAATAGAGCTACAAGCCTCTAAAATCTATAGGACCTGTATGGTTTCTATTCAGGTACAGGTCTATGAAGAGTTCGTCAATATTTCCTGAACAGGAATTGGTTTCTTTTTATATACTCCTCTGACATAAGGACATCTTGACATTGCATTGCGTTGCCAAGTAACCGAGTCAAAACCAGCTCTAACCAAATTAATCAATTCACCCGAGACACAAGGTTAATTTGTTTCGAAAACATTAGCGTAACTGCGTCAGTCTAAAACTTCGTTATTGGTATTTAAAAATTTAGTTAAGGTTTCTGGTTTAAGGGAACCAAAATAAGGCTAGAACTGTTATTTTGTAACGCCGTGTAGTATGATGTTGGGCGATTCATCCGAAAAACAATAACAACAACAAAAACCGGTCCCACCCGCCAGCAGCGCATAGTATCAAAACTATTATGCATGGAGGGTTGTAAAGGAGGGGGGAGTACTGCGTATGATAACAGCCACTCGGTTCAAGGCCAGCAGGAAGGTAAGTGTAAAGGCAAGATTTCTGCACAAACATCCCGCAGTCCACAACAACAAACACGTCCCATCCCGGACGAAAACCGGATGAAGTTCTGGAAAATCCAGATTAATTAACGACCAGCAGCCTTTTATTTCGAGCTCTAAATTTAAACCACAGACACACACGCGCTCACAGTACCAGCGTCACCTGCAGCATGTTGACGATGTCGTCGTAACTGTCCTCCTGCGTCCGCACGCACAGGTCCACCCGCCGGTAGCCGCCGCCGCGCAGATCGACGTGCGTGTCCCGCACCTGCAGCCGGATGGCGCGCCGGAAGTGGCGGTTCAGCTCCGGTATGCAGGCCTCCTTCCCGTACGGCAGCTGCAGGTCCGGATCCATGCCGACCGTCACGTACGGGGCCCGATTGTCCAGGTACTCCTGCAGCGTGTACAGCTTCCGGTTCTGTGCATCGAGGTAGTCGCGCTTGCGGTCCGAGTCGAACTGCGGATGGTAGGCGGTGAGCGTGACCGAACCGTGCGTCACGTTGCCCGGACAGTCCAGCTCGGCTGCGTCCGGGATGTCTGCCATGGAGAGCAAGGGGAGTTGGGGGTAGAGTGTGATTAGTTACGACTGACCGTTAGCAGAGGCTGGCCGGCTGCTTGCACTTACAGTTTTGCTCCTTTGCACTGACAACGGTGGGAAAGAGGTGTAGCAGAGCTATAGGCAGGAAGAGGGACAGAGAGTGATACCAAGTACGCATGTTGTTTGGCTAGAGTGTTGACAAGGCTGTGGGACTGCTCGGTTGCGGGTGACACTTTTGACTGACTGGCCCGATTTGCCCGGTAGGTTTGGTAACTGGCACTGGTGAATTAATTGAAACGAGGTCATGCATACGTCGAAGGGTGTCGCGAGCGCGCTTTGACCATACTGCATGCTCAGCATTTTTTGCAAATAGCTTTCGATTGTTGGGAGCTTTGTAAACAAATTATTTGGCCACAGTTTAACTACCATCATTGTTTTGTGTAGAGTTGTGCATCAGCGAGCGTAACTGGTAACAATTAATAATTACGTTTTCAGTAAACAGTAACCAGTTCCTACACATCAAAGTACCTAGTTACTGACATGTCCGCTGCTCTAATTGAATTTGGACATTAGATTCAAGCTCGGAACCAATCAGAAACCGGAACCAATCAGAAAGGTATGGATTCAAAGTCATGTTTCAGGTTGGACGTGGTCTTGGGATCAGCTCCAGAAATGATATTGGTTCAGAATCAGTTCCAATACCAATATGGGTTTAGGATCTGTTCCAGTAGAAGATCACCTACAAGACCAGTAAAAGATTCGAGTCTGAAACCTGTTCGGAAACAGCATCTGAAAAGTTTTGGATTCGGAACTGGTTCCAGGAACGATGTATCATTTTGAGGTCTGGATTTAGTTGAGATAAACAGAAAAGATCCGGGCCTGGAACCATAACCATAACAGTAACAGTAGTTCGTAAGATTAGAACTCAGGAACTAAATGCCAGGACCGGAATAGGTTCGAGATGTACTCCATGACCAAGAAAGGAAACGATATCAGAATCATTAAGGATTCGGAATTAGTTCCAAAAACGCTATTCTTGATGATGATGGCTCGCAATCATTTCTATTACTGGAATGGATTCGAGAGCTCCAAGATCTGGAAAGATGCAGGACATGTGCGGAAACAGTATCAGTATCGGAAACAGTACCATTATGGCTTCGGAATTTCTATTACTGGAATTGGTCTGGGATCAGGAAAAAGTGCGGAACCTGTGTGGAAACAGTATCAGGAACGTTATGGATTCGGAATCATTGCCAGTACCGACATGGGTTTGAGATGGACTTCAATATCATAAAAGAAACATCAGATCCAAAATTGGAAACCGGCCGGAAACAGCACCCAGGAATCCAAAGCAAGAGCTCAGGACCAATCGACATCAGTTCCAGAATCAGAATGAGTTCGAGATGAGCTTTAACACCAGGACAGAAGCGAGACATGTGCAGAAACAGTATCAGGATCATTATCGATTCGGAACTGATTGCAAGAACGATATGGATTCGGAATCATTTATATTACTGTAATGTGTTCGAGATGAGCTCCAAGACCAGAGCCAAGTCTGGGAACTGTTCGGAAGCAGTATCAGAAAAGTTACAGGATTTGGAACTAGTTGCAGGAATGATACGGATTAAACTACACACAGAAAAACATAGATTTCAAATAAATATAGCTTTATTAAGTGTCAACTACACTGTTTGTAAACAATCCAAAACCAAAGTTCACGAATCGCTGCTACCGCTTAACATCCTCCATCATTGCTTCCGAACTGCCATAGCCCGCCCGCTAGAACCCGTAGATGGCTGCAGTGTAGCTGAAGTACAGCGTACTGTACGCTTCGATCACGAGCCGTATTTGGCGCTGGCCGACACCGCCGGACACGACGTAACCGCGGCCCAGGGCGGTGCTCTGCTGCACGACCACCTCCACGTACGACACGACCGCGCCGACACCGGCCGTCGGGTACTGCAGATCGAGCCGGACGTCCTGGGGCGTCGGCCACGACTGCTGGTTGGACGACAGCCCGACCAGCCGCTCGCTGGCCGAATGCGCCCCCACACTGTACACGATCTGCTGGCGCGTGCTGCCGCCCGCCAGCACCTCCGACTGGCGCACCGGCACGAGCGGGGTGACCTGGAGGTCCGGGTTGGCCCGCCGGAACGCCTCCAGGTCCGGCACGGTCTCGACGGTAACGTGCAGTACCGGGTCGGGCACGGGGCCGGCGATGACACCGCCGAACAGCTGGATCAGGGCGACGCCCAAACAGACGCGCAACACGGTAGACGACGAACGCATGGTTGATTTGTGGGGAGGAGAGCTGTAATACAATGGCGGCCAGACGTTCGGAAGCACCTTTTATACATGGCAGTAGATCTAGGTTAGTGGTTAGTGCAAACGGAAATGCCACTCGAAAGATAGCGCACTCACAGAGGGAATCGCGTCGGCGTCTTATCGCCACGAGAGCCAAGCCGGTGCGAACTGCGTGAACAAAAATAAAACCAAAAACAACAAAAAACTCCCCCGCACCTGTCCACGCGATGGGACGTTGAGCTTGAGTCACCTACCCAATCGAACCCGCTGTGATATCTTCGCGCCCGTAATCCCTGGAATAGGAAGTCAATCAATTCGATCGCTCGAAGCCTTTGCGCCCTTCAGCGTAAAGTGTTTCGGTTGAAAGTGAGAGAGGTATCATCCTCTTTATTGGACACTTAACATCGCCACAACGCCACATCCCTTTCATCGCCAGTGCCGGTTGGAGTGCGCCGGATGTCTTCTACGCCGGACCTAGAGCCTAGAAAGTGGGAAGAAACTTTGCCGCCCGGGAATGAAATGAAATGGAATCAACACTTTTGAAATGAAACAAGGGACATTTAGAGCCCCTCCCAACACTTGTCTAACCATTGAGCAATTCGGTTGCCGGAGTTCGTTGACCTAGACAGAAACCTACGGGGAAGAGAAAAAGAGTCCGCCGAAAATTCTGCAATTCTTCAGAAGAGAAAAAAAAAAACCAAACGTTTGCACCGTCCTTTTGCGTCCTGCTGAGGAGCGTGTGTGAGTGTGTGTGTGAATGCTGAAAGTGTGTTAAATCCCGGATGCTAGTGGGGGAGGAGGAAAAGGGAACCACGGCAATGGTGGCAGGGACGCTTTCCCCTCCGCTACCGGCTTGCGTTACCGTCTGCTGTAGTCCGGCTTCTTGGTGGCGGGCTGGTGGCGCTGGCCTCCTCCGTGCTGCAGCTCCTTCTCCGGCACCGGCCGGCTGCCGGTGGGCCCGCTCGTCGGCTCCCGGCCGTACTCGCCCTCCTCCCCGTACCCGCCGGCGCCACCGCCGTCCGGTCCGATCGTGTCCGCCGGCGAGTGGAGCGACCCGGCCCGGTCCCCCTGCTCGGACGCCGGGCCGGAGGGGCGGCCGGCGGCGTCGGCAGCGGGCCGCCGGCACCGGCTGCCGGCGGGTCGGCCAGCGGGGGCATCGAGATGTCGTACTTCCGGGGGCGGCCGCGGGACAGGTGCCGCCGCTTGAGAAACTCGTGATCGTCCACCATCCAGAACGAGCCGAAGTCGTCCTCGTACCGGACGAAGCACTTGTGCAGCGACAGGTTGGTGCGTATCGCGTTCTACACCAATTGAATAAGAGGGAGGAGGAGGATGGATGGCGGGGAGAAAGAGGAGAAGGAGGAGAGAGAAAAACCGACACAGTGAACCACGGCTGCCCGGACCGACCGTTTTGTCATCGTTCTACTCGGTTCCACTAGCAGCCGAAGGTTAGCAGTGTGTGCTGAAGGGGACACGAACACTTACAGTGAGTAGTACGATAGAGTCGACTCCTCACCTCCATTTTTTTTGTTGTTGCAAAGCAGACACGAACCGCAATGGCACGACTGGGAAAATGGCGTGATGGCGGTTAGTAAGTCGTGCGAGCAACGGGAAGGGAGGAGCGCAGTGCATCTGTCATTGTTCTACGGCGGCAGTGATGCCATCGTTCGTTTGCAAACAAAAATATCTAGCACATTCCTTCGCACAGAGCAAAAGAGAGAGAGAGAGAAACAGAGAGAAATGGAGAGCACAAAACCAAAACAAAAATAGGTCGTACGATAAAGCCACGAACCGTTTGTAGAAAAATGGCGGCGGTGGCGGCGGCGCCTTGAGCGTGCTGGCAACACTGGCGACGATGGCGGCCGCTGCACGGGGCGACCCCGAGTGCGGTGGCGGCGGTGACGACGACGACCCAGCCGAGGCCAGCGTCACTGCCGGCGACTGTTGCTTCTTCTTGCCGCCCTGGTGTCCGGTGCCGCCCTGCTGGGAGGGATGGTGGTGGTGCTGCTGCTGCTGGTTGTGCTGCTGCTGCTGCTGGAACTTAAACTGCATGATGCCGAGCTTCTGGGGGCGCCGCTTGCAGAACTCGGCCTCGTTCACCGTCCACACGGCGCCCTTAATGTTTTCCACCCGCATGAAACACTTGTGCAGCGACAGGTTGTGCCGTACGGCGTTCTGGGACAGTATGGTTAGGAGGTCGCAAATGGTTTTGAAAAAGTGACCACGGCACGGAAGTACCAACATTCTGAGATCTCTTTGGTTCACTTCGTGCACCCTTGCCGCGCTTACTTACCTTCCAGGTGGCCGCGTTGCGCCGGAAGTAGCAGAACGTGTTCTGGAACCAGTTGTAGATTTCGTTCAGCGTCAGCTGCTTCTCGGGTGATTCTATGATGGCCTACAATGGGGAGGGAGAGGAGGTGAATAAACAGGCAGAGAGAGCATTTGGCAGAGAGAGAGAGCCCTTACCTGGCGGATCAGTGACGCGTACGTGAACGGTGGCCGCACGTCGTGGCTGCGGTAGAACTCCCTGTTCTTGTGGACATCTGCGAAGGCAGGCATGAGAGAATACAATTTCAGTTGAACCAGCTACCTCGCTGCCTGTTTCTGCGTGGTGATAGGAATTTCGTTCCACAACCTGCTCGGTACGTTTCGTTCTTTACATGGAACGTGAGAACCTTGATTTCTACACTGTAGGACCTACGCGTCTACGTGTGGATGAACAAAATCGGAACTCAAGCAACTAATGGAAATGGGGATTCACTACTCGCGAGCTACTTCAGAGTTAACGAGCTTCGAATGGCGACTTAAATTTGGGAACTCACTCTCTAAGAGACTAAAATTGCTAGTCAACGATAATCGTTGGTTCAATCTCAAACATTGATTGAGATTTAAGGCTCGCGTGAGTTACTGGTGGACATCCCTGGTGGTACATCTCGAACGACTCAACAAGATGCCCGTCAATGGTTGAAGCCTAGAATAGACTGTCCCACCATAGCGCCTCGATAAACCTGCCAAATTCCATACATTTGTGATGTTTGATGTCTAGTTCAATGACTGCCAGAGCGACGGATAACTCGTGATTGAATTAAGTAGCTGTGATTAAGTGACTGTGGGCTACTCTTCGTCATTGAATGATTTAACACATAGCTTAGTCGTTGTTTAACTCTTTAGAGAGTTATCAAATACCCAGATTATGGCATTGACGGACAGTGAGTTGCTGGTTCATGATGATACCCTGACTATGAATTGAAGAGGGACGAGTTTATCGCTAGGATAATTAAGTTTACAATTATTGAAGTGACTTCAACAAAGTTGGCCACTTTAGGTCCCTTAATCTCAAACCCTCAACATCCAACTCCATTCCTCCCGAACGTGTCTCAATTGTTGTGTCTTTCTGTTTTACCTATATTCTTAGTATTCTACAAAACAAAAAACAAAAGAGTTGGCCTTCGAAGCAGCGGAGTCAGGTCCATTAAGTCTTTTGTAGATAGGCACCATGGTTAGGTAAATTATGCTCTGCCTCGTGGACCGGATCCATTGCAAAGTATTATCTCCGACGAGGTAAAACGACCACAGTTTAGCATCACATAGCTCTCAATCTTCTGAAGTCGTGAGAATTCAGATTCATAAGCCAGAGAAGATGTAGTAGGACAGAGATGAATGTACAATCCCATTGTACAGTTCAATCCTTTCCTCCAAATCAATATCATTTTCAAGCCTTATGATTTCTAAGCTACAGTTAAGCACCACACAGCTCTCATACCTCCATTCTGGATACTCTGAAGTCATGAAAATTCAGTTCCAGAATACTGGGAAGGTTTAGTAGGACAGAAATCAATGTACGGCCCGCTTGTATAGTTCCATCCTTTCCTCCAAATCAGTATCATTTCTCACTCTTGTGAGATCGCTAGCAATTTTCTTAATCACATCATCAATTTGAAGAATGAAAGCGCGATGTGTCATCGCACTATTAGCCTAAGATGTTTAAGTTCTGAGACTAGTCGACCTAACTCACTCATCGCAATTTAACTCTCGAAGGAGTTGCCGCAACTCACACACATCAAATTCACACCAAGTTATTTGCCACAAAAGAAAGTCCACCGTTGGGAGTAATTCCCATCACCATCATCTGTGTCCCCCCTCTTCCCTTCTTCCAACCCGCTTACCGTCCTGCACGTCCGGATAGTTCAGCTCTAGAAGGAGACGGAGAAGACTCGCGATTAGTGTCGGTGCCGAAAGCGACCCGGTGCCGAAAACGACCTACCGTCGCTGTCCTGGGGCGAGAAGTACTTGGGCCGGACCGCTCCACCGCCCTTGGACGACTTCGTGCCGCCCGTGCCACCAGCTGCCGCAGCCAGCGACCCAGCACCCGGTGGCGACAGCGAATGTAGCGCCGGCTGGTGGTGATGGTGGTGATGCTGCTGCTGCTGCTGCTGCTGCTGCTGCTGGGCACCGTGGTGATGGTGTAGATGATGTGCCGCACCGCCCAGCCCGACGTGATGCTGCGGGTGGGTGAGCCGGACGCCCCCGAACGCACCCTGCACCATGTCGGCGGCCAGCTCGGCCGGAAAGCGCAGCCCGGCGATCAGATCGAACGGCCCGACGGGCGTAACGTTCCCTCCCGGCTGGGCGGCGCTCGAGCCGGCCGATGGCGGCTGCGTTGATGGTGCCGGCGGTGGCGGCGGCGGCGGTATGGCCGGCAGCTGGGACAGAAAGGAGCCGCCGAACAGGGCGGCGGCCGGCGTGGCCCGCAGCATCTCGTTCTTCTTGTTCAGGTGCAGTATCATCGCCTGCAGCCGGTCGCGCTCCTTCTGCAGCTGCAGGTGCAGCTGGCAGACGACCTCCATCTGGATGCGGGCCTGGGCCGCCGAGTAGTCGCCGTTGATGTGGTCCGAGTGCAGATGGCTGTAGAAGTCGTCGAACTCGTCGAACACGCGCTCGCAGCCGGGCCAGCGGCAGGCGCCCCCACCGAACAGCGGGTGGATCGTGGTCGAGCCGGCCCGGGACGAGGACGACCCATTGCCCGGCTCATCTGCAAAGCAAAAGGGTGCCACAGGGGACGGTGTATTAGTAAGGGAAAAAAAACGTTTGCGATTTGTTTGCTGGGGGGGGGGGAGCAGACGGAAGCACTGCCAGCAATCGTAACGCGCGTTGTTCCGATGGTTCGACAGGGTTCGAGGGGCCAGGCCGCACGTCCTCCACGTGGGAATTGCTGCGAAAAAATGAAACTTTAAAACGTGTTGATCGTGGCGACAAATTTCGGCTCGGGCGTCGAACTGCCCCAACTGCAACGGGCGTGATGGCGTGTCTAGACGAAAATGGCATTCCTGCTGTGCGTTGCCCGCTCACACACACACACACACACACACACACATGGGCACAGCACGGCAGCGAGTTGCACTTTGGTGCACACGTCTGCGCTCTGCTCGAAACCGTCGAATTGCACCCCTTCCCACCGCTTGTAGGTGGACCCGGAGGGGAAATCGGGATGCTGGACGTCTTCATCTTAAGCCT